>NC_092723.1:1930978-2160978 GCF_047496885.1 Scyliorhinus torazame
CACGATTCCCGCCTCCGCCGAATCTCCGAGCCGGAGAATTCAGCAACTGGCGGGGGCGGGATTCACGCCAGCCCCCGGCGATTCTCCGACCCGGCGGGGGGTCGGAGAATCTCGCCCATGGTGTGGAAGAAGGAGACCTTGAAGCTCAGTAACGTGGGACAAGACGGGAACATATGAGTGTGGTTAGCCGGCCCCCGAGAACAACGCTCACTCCCGTCCTCTGCCCAAAAGAAAAAAACACTCATCCTCGCAATAGTCAAATGAACCTTGTGTATCATCTTGAGCTGGATCAGACTCAGCTGAGCGTTAGAGGAGGTGGAGCTGACCCAATGAAGAGCCTCACTCCACACCTCCTCATCCAGAATAGGACCCAATTCATCCTCCCATTTCACCATCACCTCATTCAACAGAGCCAGCTCCGCTGATAGGATCTGACTGAATAATGAAGATAATCCCCTGTCAGACCAGACCAAAGATAAAATCCTCTTCAACAGGGAGGAGGGTGATGCCAAGACATCAGAATCTGCAAAAAATCAGAATATGAAAATATCAAAACAGATTGGTCCCAGCAACATCTCCTGAAAGCTGGAAATCTTTCCCTCCAAACAAATCCCCAAACCTTTCCACTCCCAGAACCTAAACATTGAGTCTAAACCTGCCGGCAAAAAGAGGCGATAACTGCAGATTGGGGCCAGCAACAACATAGAGCTAAGTTTAAAATGCTGCCTGAACTGCTTCCACATTCTCAGGCTGGACACCCTGACCAAATTCGAGGAAAATCATTTTGGAGAAAACAGCAATGCTGCCGTTACTAATGCACCGAGGGTGGAACCCTGACCAGAACTCTCCTCCATGTGCCCCAATATGGAGACTGGATCACTGAATGACCCCCAGTATTTCCTCAATATTGGCTGCCCAATAACAAAATAATAAATTGGGTAAAGCTGAACCTCCTGATTGTCTGATTCTCTGGGCAAACACCCTACAGATTCTTGGGTCTTACTCGCCCAAATGAAAGAGGACATTAATTTATTAATTCTGGCAGAGAAGGACTTGGGGAGAAAAGTGGGGAGACACGAGAAAAGAAGTAAAAATTACAGCATATTCATGTTAATAGTCTGAACCCTGCCAGCTGAGGACAAGGGAAGGTTATCCCACTTCTGGAAGTCAGACTTGACCCCATTGGTCTCCTTATTTCTTTGAAAGGGTGTAATTGCTTGAGTAGCTGTTCAAAAGGCATTTATCTGACTCATTCCTGGGATAGTGGGATCTTATAAAGAAAGGTTGAGCAGGTTGGGCCGATAATCATTGGAGTTTAGAAGAATGAAAGGTGATCTTAATGAGACATTGACACTCCTGAAGGGGCGTCACAGGGAGAATGCTGGGAGGATGCTGCATCTGGTGGGAGAGACTCAAACGAGGGGGCACTGTTTTGTAATAAGAGGTCTCCTTTTAAGATGGAGATTAGGAGAAATGTCTCTCTGTGCTGTGTTGTGCAATTCTTTGCCCCAGAAAGCAGTGGAGGCTGGGTCATTAACATTATTCAAGGAAGAGTTAGACAAATCTTTGATTGCCAAGAGAGTCAACAGATGAGAGTCAAACAGGAAAGTGCAGTTGAGACAACAATCGGATTAGCCAGGATCTTATTAAATAGCGTAGCAGGCTTGGAGGGCCAAATGGCCTTACTCCTGCTGGTAAGTCCTATGTAGCTATGTTCATATCCAGGTCTGCAACTTTAACACAATTCATTATTGTATTAACCCTTAGATTAACAGCATCAACTGTCGGTAGCCGACACGTTACCTGGTGAGTGATGGGCGGATTGGACAACACTGCTTTACTGAGTAAAAGCTCAGCCACTTTATCCACAAAGACGATCTGGCTGAATATAATTACTGTAAATCCATTCAGATTATTAATTTTATATTACTGGGTTTATTCTAATAGAAATATAGAACACAACTTCAGACACATCTGTTTTTCTGGAATGATACAAGCACTCTTGAGGGATCACGTGCGATTGCCACACTCTGAAATGTTGAGCAACACCAAATGTGGACATTAACTAGAACAAGTCTGTTTGGTTTCCTGCTGTGCTGAACGATGCTGAATTGGATTTCCTGAATGATTTGTGCTTGGTGTAGTTTGGAAGCCAATTCCTCAGTGAGAAGAGTTTTTATTCCCTTATAAGGGAGTGTGTTGTCAAGTCAAGGGTATGATGTGCCAAGGCCACTCTGAAACAATAGGGAAATAACTACTTAGTCCGAGATGAATGTATTTATTGTGCACATATGCATATTAATATATATACGTCCTACAGATCTGACTACACGCCCCCTGCCAATAATCTTGTCTTGGGGAAGGGCATTACATCCTCCCCCACATCTCTGTTCACCCAAGCTGTCTGGAGTTGGGTCTGAATGGAATGCTACCACTTACTCAAAGGTCCCTCCTTTGATCTGAATCTATTAGCAATCATAGAAAAGTCAGCACAGCAAGAAACCACTAGGGTTCACATGCCGGTAACCTTGTTTCATTTTTACATTTCATCCTAATTTCTGACTGCGCAGTATGTATTTTGATAATTTATATTTCTATTAGATACTCCTGTCTTCACATCTCCCGCCAGGAAGCTGCAGAAACAGCCTCCTACCAGGCTGCGCAAAATGCAAGAAATAGTGCAAAATAGGTTGGGCTGGCCCAACCTTTGGTTTTCCTTTTCTTTTCCAAGGAGCTGTTCCAAAATACCCTGCAATGTGATTGTGCTTCTGACAGAGACCTGTGGGTCACCCTGACTTTGTGTCAGGCACCATATATAAATGCACATTTTTCTTTCCACTTTTGTTGAATAAACACATCCATGCAATGTAATAGTTTCAAACAAGGCTTAACATCTACTCCGTATTCTAACCAAATTGGAGATTATTCTGACCTGTCCCACATTTATTTTCACTCTAAACCTAATTTTTCATAACTTTTTTTAGACACCAAGAAGTTTGGGTGCATTTTTAAATTTGACTGAAAGTGAATTTGACAAAAAAAGTGTGTAGGGATTTTTTTCTCTACGTTTATTTTGAGACATTTTCCATTGTTTAAGTGTAATAGTTTATCAAAGTTGATGATCATTTAAATTATTCAAGTTTTTAACTCCAAAGATTCAGAGTTATATAACTAACCACTAAACATGTCCTTTCTGACTCAGCACCTCCTACACAAGCACAAGTGAAGAAATTTCTGTTTGGTTAATGTTCATAAAATTTGAGCTATTTAAGTAATACTGCAAGATTCTATTCATAACATTCAATCATTTCTCGCGCCACAGGAGACAAAGAGAGTTCTTCTGGAAGGCTTTTATGTTCCTGGATCGCTATCGGCCTCTATTCCTTTGCTTATTCTAGATGAAAGGAGCTTTCTATTGTTATTCTGTCATATTTAACATGCTCTCAAGGAATGGGAATACACAATTGGGAACTGGAATTCCCTCTTCATTCTATGTATAAGAACAATGTCATCATTCACGTGCCACAAAGAAACATGTGAGTTAGCAGTGTGAGTCAATGGTAATGTATTTGTCATGTTTGGGAATAAATCTCCTTCATTGAAAGTTTTAATATTTACCTTTAACGGTGATTGTTACTGAGAGGGCAGATTCCTCGCCCCGTGTCATGCGAATGGTCACTTTCTTTTTAAACATAGACATAGAACATACAGTGCAGAAGGAGGCCATTCGACCCATCGAGTCTGCACCAACCCACTTAAGCCCTCACTTCCACCCTATCCCCTTAACCTAATAACCCCTCCCTAACCTTTTTGGTCACTGAGGGCAATTTATCATGGCCAATCCACCTAACCTGCATGTCTTTGGACTGTGGGAGGAAACCGGAGCACCCGGAGACCCACGCAGACACGGGGAGAACGTGCAGACTCCGCACAGACAGTGACCCAGCGGGGAATCGAACCTGGGACCCTGGTGCTGTGAAGCCACAGTGCTATCCACTGTGCTACCGTGCTGCTCACTTTTCTCCTGTCTGTCTCTAGTTTCACTTCTGTCTTTAGATTTAAAACAAAACTGCAGCAGGGATATTTTCAATTCACGTGCCTGTTTTAGACATCACACTAAATAACCTGAATGAATGAATCATGGAGTTGGTGTGAATAAGTAATCACACGTCTCTGTAAAAATACAAAAATTAACAGCAGGTGATCCAACTGGTTTATCACCATTTTGGGGGAACAATTGGCTGAGTGAAGTCTCACATCAATAACAGCAATATAGGAAGGGAGAGTGTGACAGGTCAGGGTGGGATGTTGTAACATTGTTTGTAATGATTCTGCAGGATATTTGTCCCAAAGTAATTTTTAATGCTGGAGTCAGAGAGTGTGTGTGAGTATTTGCAAATTTCTTAGCCCTCTTTCCATTGGCTGAAATATTTGGTGTATTCACTTGAACCAAATCTATTTTATGGAGTGTTGACAGATTCAGATAATTATTGATGAGGAAGGCGAACAGAGTTAATCTGACCAAAATGAATTGTGCCCATTATGGCATCCAAAACTTTTCCTTAATTATTGTGAGTTAGTTGCTGCTATCAAAATACCCGGGGAAAAGAAATGTCCCTTTTGACGCCGAAGTAGGGGGTGGCGCCTGTTTGACGCACATTTCCTGTGTTCCGCTCCCTCCAAAACAGCGTCATCGAGGAGCACGTTGCACTCCGGTGGGACGGCCTTAGCACATCACCTGAAGGCCCTCCCCCAATGCTCTGCCCCCGGTGGTCGCGGTTGACGTGTGGTCACACTGGCGCCGATTAGTTCTCCTTTTGAAAACGTGAACCTGGCAGAAGGGCTTCTGTGGGGAGCCGAGGAGGAGAGTCGCCATCTTTGCTCACAGGCGCTGGGCTTGCCACCTCAGTGCTCGGCGGGGGGTGGGGGACCCTCTGTTGGGGGTGGGGGACCCTCCACAGGGGTGGGCCACCATGTGAGGGTGGGGGGAGGTGCTGGGAAGGAAACCGGGGGACAACCACTCGCGGCACCATCATGCCAACCCCTGGAGCATGTGTATCTGTTCCGGGGGCAACACTTCTCCCTGCCCCTCTGCCCCACCGACCACACATAACCCCCACCGACTTCCGAGGCCTTGGTCCGCGTGGCTGAAGGCTATTGCTGATAGGGAGTTGGGAATCGTGGCTAAGTGAGCACTTCACACAACCCAATTGGTTCCCGTGTGTGGGCGGCCATGTAGAATGTGGGAGCCATTGCCCAGTATGCCAATCAGACCCTGATGCCTGGACACTGCAGGTGGCAACACCACACACGCAGCAGCCAACATCCAAACACACAACAGCAAAGGCCCCAGGACGAGGTAAGAAGCTGGAGACTCTTCTGGACAACATGGAGGAGAGGAGGGTGACCCTGTACCCTGTACCCCAGCACAGGAAGGAGGCTGCCAGTCGTCGCCGTGCCTTGGCGGAGGTGGTAGAGGCCAGGGTACAGGGTCATCGCCGTGGGCAACACCGTCCGGACCGGCCAGCGGTGCCGGAAAAAACTGTACAACCTCCCCAGGGCAGCCAGGGTGAGTAGGCAACACTGTGTCCCTGGCACCAACCTCTGTCCCACACACCCGCCCAGCGGGCAGAACAGCCTGGCACCAGACCAGATACGACAACCAAGCAGGAGCCGGGCTCATTCAGGCCAACCTGTCTCTCTGCTCTGTCAGATGGGTGTGAGGGGTAGGCTGGTCTGGACTGGCCAGAGAGGGGGCGTGAGTGGGGGGGGGGGGGGGATGTTGGGGGTGGGCTTGGCTTGAGGACCATGGTTCAAGCCAGGGCTCACCGCTCCGGGTCCCACTCCTACCGCCCCCCCCCCCCCACCCCCATCCCCACCAACCCCCCCACCCCCATCCCCACCTCCCCCACCTCTGCCACCGCAGGGATTCGACAGGGCCGTGTGATGGAATCGCATGCAGGGATCATCCAGGTGGACGGTGCTACCGTGGGCAGGGGTTAGACGTTGTCAAACGATGTGGAGCCTTTTGGGCCCTCAAACCTGCTCCACCGTTTTACAAGATTATAGTTAATCTTCCACCTGAACATCATCTTCCCACACTATTCCCAAACCCTTCTTCCCACACTATTCCCAAACCCTTTGGTGCCATTGGTATCTGGAAATCTATCAATCTCGGTCTTGAACATACTCAAAAAAGCTCTACTGTCCTCTGGGCTAAAGAATTCCAAAGATTCACCACCGACTGACTGAATAAATTTGTCATCTCATACCAAAATTAACTACCTCTTATTCCGAGACTGTGTCTGTTGGTTCCAGACTCCTCAGCCAAGAGAAACCTTAACCCTGCATCTACCCTGTCGAGACTTGTAAGAATTTTGGATGTTTCAGTGGGATCACCTCTCACCCTGCTAAACTCTGAAGAATGCAAGTCCAGTCTCCTCAATTTCTCCTCATTGGACAATCCCATCATCCCGAAGATTAACCTGTTGTACCTTCATTTCGCTCCCTCGATGACAAGTATATAATTCCTTAGGGAAGGAGACTAAAACTACTACCAGGTGTGGTCTCAACAATGCTTTATACAATTCCAACAAGACATCATTATGCCTGTACTCAAATCATTGCTGAAAAGTGTGACATAATACATTCTGCTAAGAAGACCATGATGAGACAATATAAACTAACCACTCTAACGTATGTGAAGGAACAGAGGACCTGTGCATATAAGTGCATAAGTCATTATAGGTGACAGGACAGGTGGAGAGAGCAGTTAATAAAGTTTTATTAATGGATCAAAATCTCGGAACTCCCTCCTAATAGCACAGTGGGTGTACCTACACCTCATGGACATCAGTGGTTCAAGAAGGCAGCTCACCACCACCTTCTCAAGGGCAATTAGGGACGGGCAATAAATGCTGACCTAGCCAGCGATGCCCATATCCAGGAAATTATTTTTTTTAAATGGAAAGGGGTGTAGAGTTTCTACAGCAACAGGTTAAGCTGAACTTATACAAGACACTAGTTAGACCTCAGCTGGAATATTGTGCACAGTTCTGGGTGCCACACTATAGGAAGGATGTGAGCACATTGGAGAGAGAGCAGAGGAGGTTCACAAGAATGGTTCTGGGATGAGAAACTTCAGTGATGAGGAGAGATTGGAGAGGATGGGACTGTTTTCCTTGGAGAGAAAAAGGCTGAGAGGAGATTTGATAGAGACGTTCAAAATCATGAGGGGGCTGGACAGAATAGACGGGGAGAAACTTGCTGGTTGTAAAAGGATCAAGAACAAGAGGGCACGGAGTTAAAGTAAAGTAGCAAATGTGATGTGAGAAAAACCTTTCACACAGCGAGTGGCTCAGTTCCAGAATGCACGGCCTGGAAGTGTGGACGAGGCCGATTCAATCGAGGAATTAAAGAGGGGATTAGATGATTATTTGAATAGAAATAATGTGCAGGGGGACGGGGGAAACGCAGGGGAACGGCACTAAGTCATGATGCTCATTTGGAGAGTTGGTGCAGACAGGATGGGGCGAATGGCCTGCACTGTAACCATTCTGTGATCACCTTGAAGTACAGGCTAACATTCTATTTGACTTCTTATTTTCTCGTTGCATCTGCATGTTAACTTTCAATGACTGACGGACAAGAACACCAAGGTCTCTTTGGGCTACAGCACTTCCCAATTTTGCCCCATTTCTGTTTTCCCCGCACATTTTCCCACATTCCATCTGCCACTCACATAGCCTGACCAAAACTCATTGAAGCCTCATTGAAACCTCCTCACAACTCACATCCCCACCAAGCTTTTGTCATCAAAGCACTTATAGAATCATAGAATTTACAGTGCAGAAGGAGGCCATTCAGCCCATCAAGTCTGCATCGGCCCTTGGAAATATTACATTTGTGGTCATGCAGTCATTGCTCATTTCCATTCACTTCCCAACTTTGCATAACTTTAAATATCCAACACAAATTAGGGAAAACTCTTGTCAACAACACATAACAAACTAGATTCCGTTTTCTAACTGGATAATTATCAGGTAAGAATCATGAACTCAGTGCAAAAGTTGTGGCAATCAGACAGCATTTTACAAGTGATCTTTGAATCTTTGAAAAATGGTAAGGAGTTTATTATCATCTTCTATATTCATTGCCTGTGTCTGTAAGTAACAATCAGACTCTAGGGAAGGTTAAGGAAAGATGACACCAAAACCTTTCAGGATGAGGGTGAGGAGTTGGTGGAGAAGTTGTGGAAGGCAGCAACTTACCCTCATTCATGATGGCTTCATCAACACCGACTTCATTCCCTGTTGCCCAAGACCCTGCAAATCATCTCATTGAAGGCACTGAGGGGATGATCTTTCCGGATCCATTGTCCATCATCTTCTGCGTCTTGTGCCATATCTCTGGCAAGAAGGAATACAGTGTAACAGGACTGTGACAGGTTGATTGTTCAGCTATATGCAAGTATGTCAAGGCACAAAGGCGACTGGCATCTTTGGAAGGTGTGTGTGTCACAGCAAAAGGATGCTGGAGATGAGGCCTGTGTACCAGAGCGTGCTATTAGGGGAGTGATATGGACAAGATGCGTTCAGCCGTGTGAGAGCTTGGATGTGTGTTCAGTGCGAAATGTGATGTGCAGATCCATTCACTCACCTCAATCTCAGCAGTGAGGCCATTGAACATTTTCAATGTGACCCATGGCTCAGTTGGCAACACATTCAGCTCAGGATTACAATGTGCTGGGTTCAAGCCAACCGAAGGACCCAATCATAAAAATCAGGGCTATTGCTGGATGCAGGACTGAGAGAGTGTTCGCCTGTTGGGGTGCAGGACTGAGAGAGTGTTCGCCTGTTGGGGTGCAGGACTGAGAGAGTGTTCGCCTGTTGGAGTGCAGGACTGAGAGAGTGTTCGCCTGTTGGAGTGCAGGACTGAGAGAGTGTTCGCCTGTTGGGGTGCAGGACTGAGAGAGTGTTCGCCTGTTGGGGTGCAGGACTGAGAGAGTGTTCGCCTGTTGGAGTGCAGGACTGAGAGAGTGTTCGCCTGTTGGAGTGCAGGACTGAGAGAGTGTTCGCCTGTTGGAGTGCAGGACTGAGAGAGTGTTCGCCTGTTGGGGTGCAGGACTGAGAGAGTGTTCGCCTGTTGGGGTGCAGGACTGAGAGAGTGTTCGCCTGTTGGAGTGCAGGACTGAGAGAGTGTTCGCCTGTTGGAGTGCAGGACTGAGAGAGTGTTCGCCTGTTGGAGTGCAGGACTGAGAGAGTGTTCGCCTGTTGGGATGCAGGACTGAGAGAGTGTTCGCCTGTTGGGGTGCAGGACTGAGAGAGTGTTCGCCTGTTGGGGTGCAGGACTGAGAGAGTGTTCGCCTGTTGGGGTGCAGGACTGAGAGAGTGTTCGCCTGTTGGAGTGCAGGACTGAGAGAGTGTTCGCCTGTTGGAGTGCAGGACTGAGAGAGTGTTCGCCTGTTGGAGTGCAGGACTGAGAGAGTGTTCGCCTGTTGGAGTGCAGGACTGAGAGAGTGTTCGCCTGTTGGAGTGCAGGACTGAGAGAGTGTTAGACTGTTGGGGTGCAGGACTGAGAGAGTGTTCGCCTGTTGGGGTGCAGGACTGAGAGAGTGTTAGACTGTTGGGGTGCAGGACTGAGAGAGTGTTCGCCTGTTGGAGTGCAGGACTGAGAGAGTGTTCGCCTGTTGGAGTGCAGGACTGAGAGAGTGTTAGACTGTTGGGGTGCAGGACTGAGAGAGTGTTCGCCTGTTGGAGTGCAGGACTGAGAGAGTGTTCGCCTGTTGGGGTGCAGGACTGAGAGAATGTTCGCCTGTTGGAGTGCAGGACTGAGAGAGTGTTCGCCTGTTGGAGTGCAGGACTGAGAGAGGGTTCGCCTGTTGGGGTGCAGGACTGAGAGAGTGTTCGCCTGTTGGGGTGCAGGGCTGAGAGAGTGTTAGACTGTTGGGGTGCAGGACTGAGAGAGTGTTCGCCTGTTGGAGTGCAGGACTGAGAGAGTGTTCGCCTGTTAGGGTGCAGGACTGAGAGAATGTTCGCCTGTTGGAGTGCAGGACTGAGAGAGTGTTCGACTGTTGGGGTGCAGGACTGAGAGAGTGTTAGACTGTTGGGGTGCAGGACTGAGAGAATGTTCGCCTGTTGGGGTGCAGGACTGAGAGAGTGTTTGCCTGTTCGGGTGCAGGACTGAGAGAGTGTTTGCCTGTTGGGGTGCAGGACTGAGAGAGTGTTTGCCTGTTGGGGTGCAGGACTGAGAGAGTGTTTGCCTGTTGGGGTGCAGGACTGAGAGAGTGTTTGCCTGTTGGAGTGCAGGACTGAGAGAGTGTTGCACTGTTGGACTGCAGGACTGAGAGAGTGTTCGCCTGTTGGAGTGGAGGACTGAGAGAGTGTTGCAATTTTGGGGCGCAGGACTGAGAGAGTGTTGCACTGTTGAAGTGCAGGACTGCGAGAGTGTTCGCCTGTTAGGGTACAGGACTGAGAGAAATGAAATGAAATGAAATGAAAATCGCTTATTGTCACAAGTAGGCTTCAAATGAAGATACTGTGAAAAGCCCCTTGTCGCCACATTCCGGCACCTGTTCGTGGAGGCTGTTACGGGAATTGAATTGTGCTGCTGGCCTGCCTTGGTCTGCTTTCAAAGCAAGAGATTTAGTCCTGTGCTAAACAGCCCCTTACTGAGAGAGTGATCGCCTGTTGGAGTACAGGACTTAGAGAGTGTTCGCCTGTTGGGGTGCTGGACTAGAGAGTGTTGGACTGTTGGAGTGCAGGACTGAGAGAGTGGTGGAATGTTTGGGTGCAGGACTGAGAGAGTGTTCACCTGTTGGGGTGCAGGACGGAGAGAGGGTTGGACTGTTGGAGTGCAGGACTGAGAGAGTGGTGGAATGTTTGGGTGGAGGACTGATAGAGTGTTCGCCTGTTGGGGTACAGGACTAGAGAGTGTTGCACTGTTGGGGTGCAGGACAGAAAGAGTGCTCGCCTGTTGGGGTGCAGGACGGAGAGAGGGTTGGACTGTTCAGGTGCAGGACTGAGAGAGTGTTCGCCTGTTGGGGTGCAGGACGGAGAGAGGGTTGGACTGTTGGAGTGCAGGACTGAGAGAGTGGTGGAATGTTTGGGTGCAGGACTGAGAGAGTGTTCGCCTGTTGGGGTACAGGACTAGAGAGTGTTGCACTGTTGGGGTGCAGGACTGAAAGAGTGCTCACTGTTGGGGTGCAGGACGGAGAGAGGGTTGGACTGTTCGGGTGCAGGACTGAGAGAGTGTTGAACTGTTGGAGTGCAGGACTGAGAGAGTGTTGCACTGTTGGAGTACAGGAGGTCACAAAGATGATTGATGCAGGTAGGGCAGTGGATGTTGTCTATATGGACTTCAGTAAGGCCTTTGACAAGGTCCCTCATGATAGACTAGTACAAAAGATGAAGTCACACGGGATCAGGGGTGAGCTGGCAAGGTGGATACAGAACTGGCTAGGTCATAGAAGGCAGAGAGTAGCAATGGAAGGGTGCTTTTCTAATTGGAGGGCTGTGACCAGTGGTGTTCCACAGGGATCAGTGCTGGGACCTTTGCTGTTTGTAGTATACATAAATGATTTGGAGGAAAGTTTGCAGACGACACAAAGATTAGTGGAATTGCGGATAGCAATGAGGACTGTCAGAGGATACAGCAGGATTTAGATTCTTTGGAGACTTGGGCGGATGATGGCAGATGAAAATGAAATGAAAATGAAAATCGCTTATTGTCACAAGTAGGCTTCAATAAAGTTACTGTGAAAAGCCCCTAGTCGCCACATTCCGGCGCCTGTTCGGGGAGGCTGGTACGGGAGTTTAATCCGGACAAATGTGAGGTAATGCATTTTGGAAGGTCAAATGTAGGTAGGGAATATACAGTGAATGGTAGAACCCTCAAGAGTATTGACAGAGAGATCTAGGTGTACAGGTCCACAGGACACTGAAAGGGGCAACACAGGTGGAGAAGGTCGTCAAGAAGGCATATGGCATGCTTGCCTTCATTGGCCGGAGCATTGAGTATAAGAATTGGCAAGTCATGTTGCAGCTGTATAGAACCTTAGCTAGGCCACACTTGGAGTATAGTGTTCAATTCTGGTCGCCACACTACCAGAAGGATGTGGAGGCTTTAGAGAGGGTGCAGAAGAGATTTACCAGAATGTTGCCTGGTATGGAGGGCATTAGCTATGAGGAGCGGTTGAATAAACTCGGTTTGTTCTCACTGGAGGCTTTTCCCCACGGTAGAGGGGTCAATTACTAGGGGGCATAGGTTTAAGGTGAGAGGGGCAAGGTTTAGAGTAGATGTACGAGGCAAGTTTTTTACGCAGAGCATAGTGGGTGCCTGGAACTCGCTGCCGGAGGAGGTGGTGGAAGCAGGGACGATAGTGACATTTAAGGGGCATCTTGACAAATACATGAATAGGTTGGGAATAGAGGGATACAGACCCAGGAAGTGTAGAAGATTGTAGTTTAGTCGGGCAGCATGGTCGGCACGGGCTTGGGCTTGGAGGGCCGAAGGGCCTGTTCCTGTGCTGTACATTTCTTTGTTCTTTGTTCTTTGTTTAGGACTGAGAGTGGGTTGCACTGTTGGGGTGCAGGACTGAGAGAGGGTTCGCCTGTTGGAGTGCAGGACTGAGAGAGGGTTCGTCTGTTGGAGTGCAGGACTGAGACAATGTTCGCCTGTTGGGGTGCAGGACTGAGAGAGGGTTGCACTGTTGGAGTGCAGGAATGAGACATTGTTCGCCTGTTGGGATGCTGGACTGAGAGAGGGTTGCACTGTTGGAGTGCAGGACTGAGAGTGGGTTGCACTGTTGGGGTGCAGGACTGAGAGAGGGTTCGTCTGTTGGAGTACAGGACTGAGAGAGGGTTGCACTGTTGGAGTGCAGGAATGAGACATTGTTCGCCTGTTGGGATGCTGGACTGAGAGAGGGTTGCACTGTTGGAGTGCAGGACTGAGAGTGGGTTGCACTGTTGGGGTGCAGGACTGAGAGAGGGTTGCACCGTTGGAGTGCAGGACTGAGAGTCGGTTGCACTGTTGGGGTGCGGGACTGAGTGACGGTTGCATTGTTGGAGTGCAGGACTGAGAGAGGGTTACACTGTTGGAGGGCAGGACTGAGAGGGGGTTGCACTGTTGGAGGGCAGGACTGAGAGGGGGTTCGCCTGTTGGAGTGCAGGACTGGGAGAGGGTTGCACTGTTGGAGTGCAGGACTGAGAGAGTGTTTGTCTGTTAGAGTGCAGGACTGAGAGTGGGTTTGCCTGTTGGAGTGCAGGACTGAGAGAGGGTAGCACCGTTGGAGTGCCGGAGTGAGAGAGGTTGCACTGTTGGAGTGCAGGACTGAGAGAGGGTTTGCCTGTTGGAGTGCAGGACTGAGAGAGGGTAGCACCGTTGGAGTGCCGGAGTGAGAGAGGTTGCACTGTTGGAGTGCAGAACTGAGACAGCGTTTGCCTGTTGGAGTGCAGGACTGAGAGAGGGTTGCACTGTTGACTGCAGGACTGAGAGAGTGTTCGTCTGTTGGAATACAGGACTGAGAGTGGGTTGCACTGTTGGAGTTCAGGACTGAGAGAGGGTAGCACTGTTGGAGTTCAGGACTGAGAGAGGGTTGCACTGTTGGAGTGCAGGACTGAGACATTGTTCGCCTGTTAGGATGCTGGACTGAGAGAGGGTTGCACTGTTGGAGTGCAGGACTGAGACATTGTTCGCCTGTTGGAGTGCAGGACTGAGAGAGGGTTGCACTGTTGGGGTGCAGGACTGAGAGAGGGTGCACTGTTGGAGTGCAGGACTGGGAGAGTGTCTGCCTGTTGGGGTGAAGAACTGAGACAGTGTTCGCCTGTTGGGGTGCAGGACTGGGAGAGGGTAGCACTGTTGGAGTGCAGGACTGGGAGTGGGTTGCACTGTTGGGGTGCAGGACTGGGAGTGGGTTGCACTGTTGGGGTGCAGGACTGGGAGTGGGTTGCACTGTTGGGGTGCAGGACTGGGAGTGGGTTGCACTGTTGGAGTGCAGGACTGGGAGTGGGTTGCACTGTTGGGGTGCAGGACTGGGAGTGGGTTGCACTGTTGGGGTGCAGGACTGAGAGAGGGTTGCACTGTTGGAGTGCAGGACTGGGAGAGGGTTGCACTGTTGGAGGGCTGGAACATAAGAACATAAGAACTAGGAGCAGGAGTAGGCCATCTGGCCCCTCGAGCCTGCTCCATCATTCAATGAGATCATGGCTGATCTTTTGTGGACACAGCTCCACTTTCCGGCCCGAACACCATAACCCTTAATCCCTTTATTCTTCAAAAAACTATCTATCTTTATCTTAAAAACATTTAATGAAGGAGCCTCTACTGCTTCACTGGGCAAGGAATTCCATAGATTCACAACCCTTTGGGTGAAGAAGTTCCTCCTAAACTCAGTCCTAAATCTACTTCCCCTTATTTTGAGGCTATGCCCCCTAGTTTTGCTTTCACCCGCCAGTGGAAACAACCTGCCCGCATCTATCCTATCTATTCCCTTCATAATCTTATATGTTTCTGTAAGATCCCCCCTCATCCTTCTAAATTCCAACGAGTACAGTCCCAGTCTACTCAACCTCTCCTCGTAATCCAACCCCTTCAGCTCTGGGATTAACCTAGGGAATCTCCTCTGCACACCCTCCAGTGCCAGTACGTCCTTTCTCAAGTAAGGAGACCAAAACTAAACACAATACTCCAGGTGTGGCCTCACTAACACCTTATACAATTGCAGCAGAACCTCCCTAGTCTTAAACTCCATCCTTCTAGCAATGAAGGACAAAATTCCATTTGCCTTCTTAATCACCTGTTGCACCTGAAAACCAACTTTTTGCGACTCATGCACTAGCACACCCAGGTCTCTCTGCACAGCAGCATGTTTTAATATTTTATCATTTAAATCATCAGTGTGGAATGATGTAGCATGTTACAGAGGGATATAGATAAGCTGCAGAGCTGGGCTGAGAGGTGGCAAATGGAGTTTAATGTAGAGA
The DNA here is from genome assembly GCF_047496885.1 of Scyliorhinus torazame. NCBI lineage: Eukaryota > Metazoa > Chordata > Chondrichthyes > Carcharhiniformes > Scyliorhinidae > Scyliorhinus > Scyliorhinus torazame. The sequence continues at coordinate 1,945,960 of NC_092723.1, forward strand.
AGTGTGAGGTGATTCACTTTGGAAGGAATAACAGGAATGTGGAATATTTGGCTAATGGTAAAGTTCTTGGAAGTGTGGATGAACAGAGGGATCTAGGTGTCCATGTACATAGATCCCTGAAAGTTGCCACCCAGGTTGATAGGGTTGTGAAGAAGGCCTATGGAGTGTTGGCCTTTATTGGTAGAGGGATTGAGTTCCGGAGTCAGGAGGTCATGTTGCAGCTGTACAAAACTCTGGTTCGGCCGCATTTGGAGTATTGCGTACAGTTCTGGTCACCGCATTATAGGAAGGACGTGGAGGCTTTGGAACGGGTGCAGAGGAGATTTACCAGGATGTTGCCTGGTATGGAGGGAAAATCTTATGAGGAAAGGCTGATGGACTTGAGGTTGTTTTCGTTGGAGAGAAGAAGGTTAAGAGGAGACTTAATAGGTGCATACAAAATGATCAGGGGGTTAGATAGGGTGGACAGTGAGAGCCTTCTCCCGCGGATGGAAATGGCTGGCGAGGGGACATAGCTTTAAACTGAGGGGTAATAGATATAGGACAGAGGTCAGAGGTAGGTTCTTTACGCAAAGAGTAGTGAGGCCGTGGAATGCCCTACCTGCAACAGTAGTGAATTCGCCAACATTGAGGGCATTTAAAAGTTTATTGGATAAACATATGGATGATAATGGCATCGTGTATGTTAGATGGCTTTTGTTTCAGTGCAACATCGTGGGCCGAAGGGCCTGTACTGCGCTGTATCGTTCCATGTTCCATGTTCGAAATAATAATCCCTTTTGCTGTTATTCCTACCAAAATGGATAACCTCACATTTGTCAACAGTGTATTCCATCTGCCAGACCCTAGCCCATTCACTTAGCCTATCCAAATCCCTCTGCAGACTTCCAGTATCCTCTGCACTTTTTGCTTTACCACTTATCTTAGTGTCATCTGCAAACTTGGACACATTGCCCTTGGTCCCCAACTCCAAATCATCTATGTAAATTGTGAACAGTTGTGGGCCCAACACTGATCCCTGAGGGACATCACTAGCTACGGATTGCCAACCAGAGAAACACCCATTAATCCCCACTCTTAGCTTTCTATTAATTAACCAATCCTCTATCCATGCTACTATTTTACCCTTAATGCCATGCATCTTTATCATATGCAACAACCTTTTGTGTGGCACCTTGTCAAAGGCTTTCTGGAAATCCAGATATACCACATCCATTGGCTCCCCGTTATCTACCGCACTGTTAATGTCCTCAAAAAATTCCACTAAATTCGTTAGGCACGACCTGCCCTTTATGAACCCATGCTGCGTCTGTCCAATGGGACAATTTCCATCCAGATGCCTCGCTATTTCTTCCTTGATGATAGATTCCAGCATCTTCCCTACTACCGAAGTTAAGCTAACTGGCCTATAATTACCCGCTTTCTGCCTACCTCCTTTTTTAAACAGTGGTGTCACGTTTGCTAATTTCCAATCCGCCGGGACCACCCCAGAGTCTAGTGAATTTTGGTAAATTATCACTAGTGCATTTGCAATTTCCCTAGCCATCTCTTTTAGCACTCTGGGATGCATTCCATCAGGTCCAGGAGACTTGTCTACCTTTAGCCCCATTAGCTTGCCCATCACTACCTCCTTGGTGATAACAATCCTCTCAAGGTCCTCACCTGTCATAGCCTCATTTCCATCAGTCACTGGCATGTTATTTGTGTCTTCCACTGTGAAGACCGACCCAAAAAACCTGTTCAGTTCCTCAGCCATTTCCTCATCTCCCATTATTAAATCTCCCTTCTCATCCTCTAAAGGACCAATATTTACTTTAGCCACTCTTTTTTGTTTTATGTATTTGTAGAAACTTTTCCTGTCCGTTTTTATATTCTGAGCAAGTTTACTCTCATAATCTATCTTACTCTTCTTTATAGCTTTTTTAGTAGCTTTCTGTTGCCCCCTAAAGATTTCCCAGTCCTCTAGTCTCCCACTGATCTTTGCTACTTTGTATGTTTTTTCCTTCAATTTGATCCTCTCCCTTATTTCCTTAGATATCCACGGTCGATTTTCCCTCTTTTTACCGTCCTTCCTTTTTGTTGGTTTAAACCTTTGCTGAGCACTGTGAAAAATCACTTGGAAGGTTCTCCACTGTTCCTCAACTGTTTCACCATAAAGTCTTTGCTCCCAGTCTACCTTAGCTAGTTCTTCTCTCATCCCATTGTAATCTCCTTTGTTTAAGCACAAAACACGAGTGCTTGATTTTACCTTCTCACCCTCCATCTGTATTTTAAATTCCACCATATTGTGATCGCTCCTTCCGAGAGGATCCCTAACTATGAGATCCTGAATCAATCCTGTCTCATTACACAGGACCAGATCTAGGAACGCTTGTTCCCTCGTAGGTTCCATTGCATACTGTTCTAGGAAACTATCGCGGATACATTCTATAAACTCCTCCTCAAGGCTGGACTGAGACATTGTTCACCTGTTGGGATGCTGGACTGAGAGAGGGTTCGTCTGTTGGAATGCAGGACCGGGAGAGGGTTGCACTGTTGGTGTGCAGGACTGAGAGAGTGTTTGTCTGTCGGAGTGCAGGACTGAGAGAGGGTTCGCCTGTTGGAGTGCAGGACTGAGAGAGGGTAGCACTGTTGGAGTGCTGGACTGAGAGAGGGTTGCACTGTTGGAGTGCAGAACTGAGACATTGTTTGCCTGTTGGGGTGCAGGACTGAGAGAGGGTTGCACTGTTGGAGTGCAGGACTGAGAGTGGTTTGCAATGTTGGAGTGCACGACTGAGAGTGGGTTGCACTGTTGGAGTGCAGGACTGAGACAATGTTCGCCTGTTGGGATGCTGGACTGAGAGAGGGTTGCACTGTTGGAGTGCAGGACTGAGAGAGTGTTCGTCTGTTGGAGTGCAGGACTGAGAGAGGGTTGCACTGTTGGAGTGCAGGACTGAGAGAGGGTTGCACTGTTGGAGTGCAGGACTGAGAGAGGTTTCGCCTGTTGGGGTGCAGGACTGAGAGAGGGTTGCACTGTTGGAGTGCAGGACTGAGACATTGTTCGCCTGTTGGGATGTTGGACTGAGAGAGGGTTGTACTGTTAGAGTGCAGGACTGAGAGAGTGTTCGCCTGTTGGAGTGCAGGACTGAGAGAGGGTAGCACTGTTGGAGTGCAGGACTGAGAGTGGGTTGCACTGTTGGAGTGCAGGACTGAGAGTGGGTTGAACTGTTGGAGTGCAGGACTGAGAGGGGGTTCGCCTGTTGGAGTGCAGAACTGAGACAGTGTTCGCCTGTTGGGGTTCAGGACTGAAAGAGGGTTCGCCTCTTGGAGTGCAGAACTGAGACAGTGTTCGCCTGTTGGGGTGCAGGACTGAGAGGGTAGCACTGTTGGGGTGCAGGACTGAGAGTGGGTTGCACTGTTGGAGTGCAGGACTGAGAGAGGGTTGCACTGTTGGAGTGCAGGACTGAGAGTGGGTTGCACTGTTGGAGTGCAGGGCTGAGAGAGGGTTGCACTGTTGGAGTGCAGGACTGAGAGTGGGTTGCACTGTTGGGGTGCAGGACTTAGAGTGGGTTGGACTGTTGGAGTGCAGGACTGAGAAAGGGTTGCACTGTTGGAGGGCAGGACTGAGAGAGAGTTGCACTGTTGGAGTGCAGGACTGAGAGTGGGTTGCACTGTTGGGGTGCAGGACTGAGAGAGGGTTGCAATGTTGGAGTGCAGGACTGAGAGAGGGTTTGTCTGTTGGAATGCAGGAGTGGGAGAGGGTTCGCCTGTTGGGGTGCAGGACTGAGAGAGGGTTGCACTGTTGGAGTGCAGGACTGAGAGAGTGTTCGCCTGTTGGAGTGCAGGACTGGGAGAGGGTTCGCCTGTTGGAGTGCAGAACTGAGACAGTGTTCGCCTGTTGGGGTGCAGGACTGAGCGAGGGTTCGCCTGTTGGAGTGCAGAACTGAGACAGTGTTCGCTTGTTGGGGTGCAGGACTGAGAGAGGATTGCACTGTTAGAGTGCAGGACTGAGAGTGGGTTGAACTGTTGGGGTGCAGGACTGAGAGAGGGTAGCACTGTTGGAGTGCAGGACTGAGAGTGGGTTGAACTGTTGGAGTGCAGGACTGAGACATTGTTCGCCTGTTGGGGTGCAGGACTGAGAGAGGGTTGCACTGTTGGAGTGCAGGACTGAGAGAGTGTTCGTCTGTTGGAGTGCACGACTGAGAGAGGGTTGCACTGTTGGAGTGCAGGACTGAGACATTGTTCGCCTGTTGGGATGCTGGACTGAGAGAGGGTTGCACTGTTGGAGTGCAGGACTGAGAGAGTGTTCGTCTGTTGGAGTGCAGGACTGAGAGAGGGTTGCACTGTTGGAGTGCAGGACTGAGAGAGGGTTGCACTGTTGGAGTGCAGGACTGAGAGGGGGTTCGTCTGTTGGAATGCAGGACTGGGAGAGGGTTCGCCTGTTGGGGTGCAGGACTGAGAGAGGGTTGCACTGTTGGAGTGCAGGACTGAGACATTGTTCGCCTGTTGGGATGTTGGACTGAGAGAGGGTTGCACTGTTGGAGTGCAGGACTGAGAGAGTGTTCGCCTGTTGGAGTGCAGGACTGAGAGAGGGTAGCACTGTTGGAGTGCAGGACTGAGAGTGGGTTGCACTGTTGGAGTGCAGGACTGAGAGGGGGTTCGCCTGTTGGAGTGCAGAACTGAGACAGTGTTCGCCTGTTGGGGTGCAGGACTGAAAGAGGGTTCACCTCTTGGAGTGCAGAACTGAGACAGTGTTCGCCTGTTGGGGTGCAGGACTGAGAGGGTAGCACTGTTGGGGTGCAGGACTGAGAGTGGGTTGCACTGTTGGAGTGCAGGACTGAGAGAGGGTTGCACTGTTGGAGTGCAGGACTGAGAGTGGGTTGCACTGTTGGAGTGCAGTGCTGAGAGAGGGTTGCACTGTTGGAGTGCAGGACTGAGAGTGGGTTGCACTGTTGGGGTGCAGGACTGAGAGAGGGTTGCAATGTTGGAGTGCAGGACTGAGAGAGGGTTTGTCTGTTGGAATGCAGGAGTGGGAGAGGGTTCGCCTGTTGGGGTGCAGGACTGAGAGAGGGTTGCACTGTTGGAGTGCAGGACTGAGAGAGTGTTCGCCTGTTGGAGTGCAGGACTGGGAGAGGGTTCGCCTGTTGGGGTGCAGGACTGAGAGAGGGTTGCACTGTTGGAGTGCAGGCCTGAGACATTGTTCGCCTGTTGGGGTGCAGGACTGAGAGAGGGTTGCACTGTTCGAGTGCAGGACTGAGAGTGTGTTCGCCTGTTGGAGTGCAGGACTGAGAGAGTGTTCGTCTGTTGGAGTGCAGGACTGAGAGAGGGTTGAACTGTTGGAGTGCAGGACTGAGAGAGGGTAGCACTGTTGGAGTGCAGAACTGAGAGAGGGTTGCGCTGTTGGAGTGCAGGACTGAGAGTGGGTTGCACTGTTGGAGTGCAGGGCTGAGAGAGGGTTGAACTGTTGGAGTGCAGGACTGAGAGGGGGTTCGCCTGTTGGAGTGCAGAACTGAGACAGTGTTCGCCTGTTGGGGTGCAGGACTGAGCGAGGGTTCGCCTGTTGGAGTGCAGAACTGAGACAGTGTTCGCCTGTTGGGGTGCAGGACTGAGAGAGGGTAGCACTGTTGGAGTGCAGAACTGAGAGAGTGTTCGTCTGTTGGAGTGCAGGACTGAGAGAGGGTAGCACTGTTGGAGTGCAGAACTGAGACAGTGTTCGCCTGTTGGGGTGCAGGACTGAGAGAGGGTAGCACTGTTGGAGTGCAGGACTGAGAGTGGGTTGCACTGTTGGAGTGCAGAACTGAGAGAGTGTTCGTCTGTTGGAGTGCAGGACTGAGAGAGGGTAGCACTGTTGGAGTGCAGGACTGAGAGAGGGTTGCACTGTTGGAGTGCAGGACTGAGAGAGGGTTCGCCTGTTGGGGTGCAGGACTGAGAGAGGGTTCGCCTGTTGGAGTGCAGGACTGAGACAGTGTTTGCCTGTTGGGGTGCAGGACTGAGAGAGGGTTGCACTGTTGGAGTGCAGGACTGAGAGTGGGTTGAACTGTTGGAGTGCAGGACTGAGAGAGGGTTCGCCTGTTGGGGTGCAGGACTGAAAGAGGGTTCGCCTGTTGGAGTGCAGGACTGAGACAGTGTTTGCCTGTTGGGGTGCAGGACTGAGAGAGGGTTGCACTGTTGGAGTGCAGGACTGAGAGTGGGTTGCACTGTTGGAATGCAGGACTGAGAGTGGGTTACACTGTTGGAGTGCAGGACTGAGAGTGGGTTGCACTGTTGGAGTGCAGGACTGAGAGAGGGTTGCACTGTTGGAGTGCAGGACTGAGAGAGGTTTCGCCTGTTGGAGTGCAGAACTGAGACAGTGTTCGCCTGTTGGGGTGCAGGACTGAGCGAGGGTTCGCCTGTTGCAGTGCAGAACTGAGACAGTGTTCGCCTGTTGGAGTGCAGGACTGAGAGAGGGTAGCACTGTTGGAGTGCAGGACTGAGAGTGGGTTGCACTGTTGGAGTGCAGAACTGAGAGAGTGTTCGTCTGTTGGAGTGCAGGACTGAGAGAGGGTAGCACTGTTGGAGTGCAGGACTGAGAGTGGGTTGCACTGTTGGAGTGCAGGACTGAGAGAGGGTTCGCCTGTTGGAGTGCAGAACTGAGACAGTGTTTGCCTGTTGGGGTGCAGGACTGAGAGAGGGTTCGCCTGTTGGAGTGCAGAACTGAGAGAGGGTTGCACAGTTGGAGTGCAGGACTGAGAGTGGGTTGCACTGTTGGGGTGCAGGACTGCGAGAGGGTTCGCCTGTTGGAGTGCAGAACTGAGACAGTGTTCGCCTGTTGGGGTGCAGGACTGAGAGAGGGTTCGCCTGTTGGAGTGCAGAACTGAGACAGTGTTTGCCTGTTGGGGTGCAGGACTGAGAGAGGGTAGCACTGTTGGAGTGCAGGACTGAGAGTGGGTTGAACTGTTGGAGTGCAGGACTGAGAGAGGGTTGCACTGTTGGAGTGCAGGACTGAGAGAGGGTAGCACTGTTGGATTGCAGGACTGAGAGTGGGTTGCACTGTTGGAGTGCAGGACTGAGAGAGGGTTGTACTGTTGGAGTGCAGGACTGAGAGTGGGTTGCACTGTTGGGGTGCAGGACTGAGAGTGGATTGCACTGTTGGAGTGCAGGACTGAGAGAGGGTAGCACCTTTGGAGTGCAGGACTGAGAGTGGGTTGAACTATTGGAGTGCAGGACTGAGAGAGGGTTACACTGTTGGAGTGCAGGACTGAGAGAGGGTTGCAATGTTGGAGTGCAGGACTGAGAGAGGGTTGCACTGTTGGAGTGCAGGACTGAGAGAGGGTTGCACTGTTGGTGTGCAGGACTGAGAGTGGGTTGCACTGTTGGAGTGCAGGACTGCGAGAGGGTTCGCCTGTTGGAGTGCAGAACTGAGACAGTGTTCGCCTGTTGGGGTGCAGGACTGAGAGAGGGTTCGCCTGTTGGAGTGCAGAACTGAGACAGTGTTTGCCTGTTGGGGTGCAGGACTGAGAGAGGGTAGTACTGTTGGAGTGCAGGACTGAGAGTGGGTTGAACTGTTGGAGTGCAGAACTGAGAGAGGGTAGCACTGTTGGATTGCAGGACTGAGAGTGGGTTGCACTGTTGGAGTGCAGGACTGAGAGAGGGTTGCACTGTTGGAGTGCAGGACTGAGAGTGGGTTGCACTGTTGGGGTGCAGGACTGAGAGTGGATTGCACTGTTGGAGTGCAGGACTGAGAGAGGGTAGCACTTTTGGAGTGCAGGACTGAGAGTGGGTTGAACTATTGGAGTGCAGGACTGAGAGAGGGTTACACTGTTGGAGTGCAGGACTGAGAGTGGGTTACACTGTTGGAGTGCAGGACTGAGAGAGGGTTGCACTGTTGGAGTGCAGGACTGAGAGAGGGTTGCACTGTTGGAGTGCAGGACTGAGAGAGGGTTGCACTGTTGGTGTGCAGGACTGAGAGTGGGTTGCACTGTTGGAGTGCAGGACTGAGAGAGGGTTGCACTGTTGGAGTGCAGGACTGAGAGAGGGTTGCACTGTTGGAGTGCAGGACTGAGAGAGGGTTGCACTGTTGGAGTGCAGGACTGAGAGAGGGTTGCACTGTTGGTGTGCAGGACTGAGAGTGGGTTGCACTGTTGGAGTGCAGGACTGAGAGAGGGTTGCACTGTTGGAGTGCAGGACTGAGAGAGGGTTGCACTGTTGGAGTGCAGGACTGAGAGAGGGTTGCACTGTTGGAGTGCAGGACTGAGAGTGGGTTGCACTGTTGGAGCTGTCATCTTCTAGATGAAGCATTGGCTTTGCCGCTTGTTTGGGTCGAAATAAAAGCTCCCTTGGGAACATTTTGAAGAAAGGCAGGGGCATTAACCCCCATTGTTCTTGACAATGTTTATTTATCAAATAACATCGCAAAGAACTGATTATCTGGTCATTATCCCCCTTACTGACTGTGGGACCTTACTGTGTGCAATTTTACTGCTATGTTCCCTAATTTTCAAACAGTGAGGGCACTTCAGCAGCTAAAAGACACTTGGCGACATTCTGAGGTTGTGGCATGTGCTACCAGGTGTACGGTGCACGGTGTGTGGTGCATGGTGACATGTTCTGGGTATTCACAATCCTTACCTGGCGGCTGGCTGCAGCAAACTGAATATATTTACTTTGGCTGACGAACCAACGAGTATAACTGGGAGACAGAGGCATTAATATGACCCAAAACCGGCATAAACACAGCTCGACACTCTTTAGCTAACAAAGCGGAAGGCTTAATGGTGACATCCAAGTGTGGTAAGGAGATGAACCTCAGCATTTACACAAGTGGAAGAAGGAGATGAAATCGGGACAACCAGTTCTGACCACCGCGCAATGTGACCTTGCAACATGTCTTGCAATGTGAGCTACCTTTTGGGAAAGAACATTCAAACATTTCACAAACTGCATTGCAATCGAATTCCACAACTTTATGTAATCGTTCTTTCTTGACGGCATCCTGCTGCTTTCGGCTCGCGGGAGGAAAGAGGAAGGTCCAGTATGTGCACATTCCTGCTTCCCTCAATCAGCATTGAAGAAACAAGATTGGATAAGTGTAGATAGTCCATGGTGAACAATAATCAATAAATTACATCAATTTTACCTTCAGCAGATACTGACATAAATATCATTGAGGAGATTGATAATGCAGAGTAACGAGATACATGAAAACAATATTGCCAATGTCAGATCATTGGAAACATTAAAGCTTTTCATGAAATTACGGATATAGCTTGGAAAATGAATAGAGCTGGGGTTGTTTTCACAGTCAGACTTTGCATTATTTTTAGCTTTAAAAAAACAACTGACACTGAAAGTCCGTAAGACTGATAGGGCCTGGGGAAAGTCCTAACCACAGTTACAAAGATTACAGGTAGGCCCACTTAAAGTTTCAGCTTTTCCAGTCAGTTGTTTGCGAGCCTCACTATTTTAATCTCAATCCATTCCCTCTGAGCATCACTCATTTAGCCTCACAAGGCTATCCAACTTGAGAACTATTTCATCAGCGTCCAGCACTGAAGCTGTGAGCAGCAGCTCAATGGCTTGTGAATTTGTTTCAATCTCACAAAATGCTTTGGAGCTGGATCACAGAAGATCAGCACTTAACCTGGCGACTGTAATGAATCATCCTGAGCATTGCCTTGTGTGCCAGTCATGGATCAGTTGTTACCACTGCCTCCCAATCACAAGATTTTGAGTTCAAGTCCCACACCAGGGCATGAGCACAAAAATGCCAGACTGACACTCCAGTGCAGTACTGAGGGAGTGCTGCGCTGTCAGAGGGTCAGTACTGAGGGAGTGCCGCACTGTCAGAGGGTCAGTACTGAGGGAGTGCAGCACTGTCAGAGGGTCAGTACTGAGGGAGTGCCGCACTGTCAGAGGGTCAATACTGAGGGAGTGCTGCACTGTCAGAGAGTCAGTACTGAGGGAGTGCTGCACTGTCAGAGGGTCAGTACTGAGGGAGTGCCGCACTGTCAGAGGGTCAATACTGAGGGAGTGCTGCACTGTCAGAGGTTCAGTACTGAAGGAGTGCCGCACTGTCACAGGGCCAGTACTGAGGGAGTGCAGCACTGTCAGAGGGTCAGTACTGAGGGAGTGCCGCACTGTCGGAGAGTCAGTACTGAGGGAGTGCTGCACTGTCAGAGAGTCAGTACTGAGGGAGTGCTGCACTGTCAGAGAGTCAGTACTGAGGGAGTGCTGCACTGTCAGAGGGTCAGTACTGAGGGATATCAACTCACTTCCTTTTTCTTTTTATTATAAAAGTGTTTTCATGGAAGTTTTTCATTTGATCAAATAACACAATTAGGCCGCAGGAATGAGACAGCTCAGCAAAAATGTCTCAACGTATCCGGATACAGAGGGGGACAGGAGAGCAGCAATATAACTGGCTCCATAAATTAATTAATCTTTATTATTGTCACAAGTAGGCTTACATTAACGCTGCAATAAAGATACTGTGAAAATCCCCTAGTTGCCACATTCCGGCACCTGTTCGAGTACACAAAGGGAGAATTCAGAATGTCCAAATTACCTAACAGCACATCTTTCGGGATTTGTGGGAGGAAACCGGAGCACCCGGAGGAAGCTCACGCAGACACGGGGAGAACGTGCAGACTGCCGCAAGACTGGATACAATGTGCTCCGTCAACCCTGAAATGCCCAGTCTTCAATTTGAGATTGCGAAAGGAAGGCAGCAAATTCTCAAAATAAGTGGGGAACTGGTTCCCCACACCTTGCAAGAGATCAGACTCACAAACTACTCTGATGGTAGCTCACAAACATGCCTGTGTAGCGCACAAAGACTCCATGAGACGAATAGAGTGAAGTCGATGAGGCTTTATTAAGCGTGTCTGTTCCCCCGCAGCTCGATAGTAAACTGGCCTGCGGGGGAAGACTCCGACTTCTTATACTCCGCCTTCAGGGCGGAGCTTGAGGTCAACGGCCAACCAGGACCCGGGATCTGTCAGCCAATGGCATTAGGGCTTCCAGTCCCACATGACCCCCAATACATACTACCACATTCACCCCTTGTCAAAAATGAACCCGGCGGGGTGATGCTTCGTATGGTGGTAAGGGTTTACAGGGCTGGTCCTGGGAGGACAAAACATTCACATGGCAATGCAGTATTGGACAATTTTGTCCTGTTGCAACTATTTACAGAGGGTATAGGAAGAAAAGCAAAATGTTCTTGTGAACAGTCCATATTTGTTTTACATCGACGCCACGAGTCGGTCGGGCGGTCTGGTCGTCCGTGTCGATCGCCTCGGCCCCGGCGGTGGTGGTGGTGCTTGTACCAGTGTTGTCGCCTCCAGGAGCCATACGGTTTCAGCTCGGGCTTGATTCTTGGTCGGTGCTGAGGGAGGGGGACCGATCCTCCTGGGAAGGGGGCGGTCGCGGGGTGCGGCGGTGGCAGGAAGGGGGGGGTTGGGTTGATGGTGTCGGGGGGGGGTGCGTGTTGCCGGCGGGCGCCAGATCCCGCAGGGAGACCGTGTCCTGTCGGCCGTCGGGGTACTCCACGTAGGCGTACTGGGGGTTCGCGTGGAGGAGGTGAACCCTTTCGACCAACGGGTCCGCCTTATGTGCCCGCACATGCTTTCGGAGCAGGATGGGTCTTGGGGCCGCCAGCCAGGTCGGCAGCGACGTTCCAGAGGAGGACCTCCTAGGGAAGACAAGGAGACGCTCATGTGGCGTTTGATTAGTGCTTGTACATAATAACGACCGGATGGAATGGAGAGCGTCCGGGAGGACCTCCTGCCACCTTGAAACTGGGAGGTCCCTGGACCGTAGGGCCAGTAGGACGGCCTTCCAGACCGTGCCGTTCTCCCTTTCTACTTGCCCGTTCCCCCGGGGGTTGTAGCTGGTCGTCCTGCTTGAGGCTATGCCCTTGCTGAGCAGGAACTGGCGCAGCTCGTCACTCATGAAAGAGGACCCCCTGTCGCTGTGGACGTATGCGGGGTAACCGAACAGTGTGAAGATGCTGTTCAGGGCTTTAATGACTGTGGCCGCGGTCATGTCAGAACAGGGAATGGCAAAAGGGAAGCGGGAGTATTCGTCCACTACATTAAGAAAATATGTGTTGCGGTCGGTGGAGGGGAGGGGCCCTTTGAAATCGAAACTGAGGCGTTCAAAGGGGCGGGAAGCCTTAATCAGGTGCGCTCCATCTGGCCTGAAAAAATGCGGTTTGCATTCCGCGCAGATGTGGCAGTCCCTTGTGACTGTACGGGCCTCCTCTAAAGAGTATGGGAGATTGCGGGACTTGATGAAGTGGTAAAACCGAGTGACCCCCGGGTGGCAGAGGTCCTCGTGGAGGGTTTGGAGGTGGTTAATTTGTGCGTTGGCACATGTGCCGCAGGATAGGGCATCGGACGGCTCGTTCAGCTTTCCGGGACGATACAAAATCTCATAGTTGAAGGTGGAGAGCTCGATCCTCCACCTTAAGATCTTGTCGTTTTTGATTTTGCCCCGCTGTGCATTATCGAACATGAAGGCTACCGACCGTTGGTCAGTGAGGAGAGTGAATCACCTGCCGGCCAGGTAATGCCTCCAATGTCGCACAGCTTCCACTATGGCTTGGGCTTCCTTTTCCACTGAGGAGTGGCGGATTTCTGAAGCGTGGAGGGTTCGGGAGAAAAAGGCCACGGGTCTGCCCGCTTGATTAAGGGTGGCCGCTAGAGCTACATCGGAGGCGTCGCTCTCGACCTGGAAGGGGAGGGACTCGTCGATGGCGCGCATCGTGGCCTTTGCGATATCCGCTTTGATGCGGCTGAAGGCCTGGCAAGCCTCTGTCGACAGAGGGAAGGTCGTGGTCTGTATTAGGGGGCGGGCCTTGTCTGTGTACTGGGGGACCCACTGGGCGTAGTATGAAAAGAACCCCAAGCAGCGTTTCAGGGCTTTTGGGCAGTGCGGGAGGGGAAATTCCATGAGTGCGCGCATACGTTCGGGGTCGGGGCCTATTATCCCATTGCGCACTACGTAGCCCAGAATGGCTAGCCGGTCGGTGCTAAAAACGCACTTGTCCTCGTTGTACGTGAGGTTCAAGGCTTTGGCGGTCTGGAGGAATTTTTGGAGGTTGGCGTCGTGGTCCTGCTGATCGTGGCCGCAGATGGTTACATTGTCGAGATACGGGAACGTGGCCCGCAACCCATGTTGATCAACCATTCGATCCATCTCCCGTTGGAAGACCGAGACCCCGTTTGTGACGCCAAAAGGGACCCGTAGGAAATGGTATAATCGCCCGTCTGCCTCGAAGGCTGTGTACTTGCGGTCACTTGGGCAGATTGGGAGCTGATGGTAGGCGGGCTTGAGGTCCACGGTGGAGAAGACTTTATATTGGGCAATCCGATTTACCATGTCGGATATGCGGGGGAGAGGGTACGCGTCTAGTTGTGTGTACCTGTTGATGGTCTGGCTATAGTCAATGACCATCCTTTGTTTCTCCCCTGTCTTCACTACTACCACCTGCGCTCTCCAGGGCCTATTGCTGGCCTGGATTATGCCCTCCTTTAGTAGCCGCTGGACTTCGGACCGAATGAAGGTCCGGTCCTGGACGCTGTACCGTCTGCTCCTAGTGGTGACGGGTTTGCAATCCGGGGTGAGGTTCGCAAACAAGGACGGGGGTTGCACCTTGAGGGTAGCGAGGCCGCAGATAGTGAGTGGGGGTATGGGGCCGCCGAATTTGAACGTAAGGCTCTGTAGATTGCATTGGAAATCTAATCCCAGCAAGGTGGGGGCACAGAGTTGGGGAAGGACGTTTAGTTTGTAGTTTTTGAACTCCCTCCCCTGCACCGTTAGGGTAACTATGCAGAATCCCTGGATCTGTACGGAGTGGGATCCTGCAGCTAGGCAAATCTTTTGTGCGCTGGGATAGGTGGTTAAGGAACAGCGTCTTACCGTGTCGGGGTGTATAAAGCTTTCCGTGCTCCCGGAGTCGACTAGGCATAGCGTCTCGTGGCCGTTTATTAGCACCGTTGTCGTCGTCGTCTGGAGTGTCCGGGGCCGAGCCTGATCGAGCGTAATCGAAGCGAGCCGTGGTTGTAGTAGTGGAGTGGGGTCCGTTGTTGCCGTCCAAGATGGCGTCGGGGATGGACAAAATGGCCACCCCCATACATCGCACGTGGCTGGGGGGTCACAAGATGGCGGCGGGGGTGGACAAAATGGCCGCCCCCACGCGTCGTACAGGTCTGGGGCGGTCCAAGATGGCGGCGCCCCTCCTCCCCTCGTGGTGGCCGGGACCCAAAATGGCGGCGTCTGCGAGTCGCACATGGTGTGCTGGGGGGGGCTGGGGAGCGCTAGGACCGCGAGCGCTAGGACCGCGCGGAGCTCCCTCACCGGGGACAGCGGTGGTCGGGGCCCAAGTCGGCGGCGCCGGCGGGTCAGGCGTGGGGCCGCGAGCGCTAGGACCGCGTGGAGCTCCCTCACCGGGGACAGCGGTGGTCGGGGCCCAAGTAAGTGGCGCCGGCGGGTCAGGCGTGGGGCGCGCGGTGGGGGTTAGGGGGGCGTTAGGGACGCGGAAAACTCCCTCCTCTCCGTGGAGAGTGTTGGCCGGGACCCAAAGCGGTAGCGCCGGCAGCGGGTCATACATGGGCTGCGGGGAGGGGGGTTGGGGGGCGTAGGCAGCGTGCAGGGCTCCCAGTTCTCCCGGGACCGCGGTGGTCGGGACCCAGAGCGGCTGCGCCTGCGGGTCGCACATGGCGTGCTGGGGGGGTTGGGGCGTGTAAACTGCTTGCAGGGCTCCCTGTTCTCCCGGGACGGCGGCGACCTCGCGGGACCGGCACACAACCGCGTAATGGCCCTTTTTCCCGCAGCTTTTGCAGATGGCTGCGCGGGCCGGGCAGCGCTGCCGGGGGTGTTTCGCCTGGCCGCAGAAATAACAGCGGGCGCCCCCGGTGCGACTCGGCGTTTGGACCGCGCAAGCCTGTGGGGGGGGGGGGGGTAGGGGGTTTGCCGCGACGGGTACGTACGGGGCCCAATGTCCACAGATCCCTGAAGATGGCAGAGCAGATTAATAGGGCTGTTAAGAAGGCACATGGGGCACTTGCCTTTAGCAGTTGTGGCATAGATTATAAGAGCGAGGAGGTATGTTGGAGCTGTACAAAATCTTGATTAGGCCCCAGCTGGGGTACTGTGTGCAGTTTTGATTGCACTGGAGAGGATACAGAGGAGATTCACCAGGATGTTGTCTGGACTGGACAGTTTCAGCGATGAAGACAGGCTGGATAGACTGGGGTTGTTTTTCCTGGAGCAGGGAAGGCTGAGGAGGGACCTGATTGAGATGTGCCCTGTGTTATGATGCTTTGTCAAATGAAAGTTTAAATCTTTTAATCTTTGCTGTCATTTTGAGAGTATACATGGGGAAGACGCATCCAAGCCAATCGAACCTTTTGAAAACAAGCTCAAAGAATTTCAGATTAGCAAGAAAGTTCTGGCAGTGATAATGCTGAGGGGGTGGAGGCCCTGTATCGGCTAACTCAGCTCACAGGAAAGACAGGGGAGGCCACACACAATCGGGCAAAGTTGATGTTGCCAGTGGCTAAGGAGATGGTGCGAGAGAAGGAGGTGTGCATTAATGGGTAAAAAACAGAGTCCCGTTCTGGGACTGTATAACGGGATGTTTCTCGATGCCTGCCTCACCGCGAGTGACCCCGCTATCAAACAGGTCTCTGTTGTTTCTTCTGATCTTAGTTGGGATTGCCCCACCAAGGCCGCACTTACCTCACTTCCTGCAGTGACGAACCCAGATCGCCGGGCAGGAAGAGATCGGGGCACCATTTTTAAATGTCGCCCCAATCTCTCAACCTCCTCGGACACCCTACTGTGGCCTCAGACCTTCCCCCCACTGCCTCAACCTATCACTTAAGGAGTCCTCAAGTGCCCCCCTCATCCCACCTCTTAAGGGAACGGCACCCAGGGCCTATCCCTGGCATGAGCAACCTGGCACCAGGGAATCTTCACACTGCTAGGGTGCCCAGGTGGCATTGCTAATGTGGCCAGATGCCATCAGGAGTGTCAGGGTATCACCCTGCCCACAGCCTGATCACCTGGAGCCTCCGTTGGCCCAGGAGACCCCCCAAGGCGCCCTTACGCCTGGTCCACATTTGTCAGGTCCCGTGGTAAACGGCACCCTGGCAAGGTCTCCCAGACGAGGCCTTCGGTTCCCGGGCCTCAGGGGAATCCCGTAGACATATTTAAAATAACTGAATGGCTGACTTAAATATGTTAATCTGGATCTCGCCCAGCTAGGACAAGATCCAGATTGCGACATCGCATGAGATTTAGTTAGATCTTGCGAAGTGTTCCGTGCATCGCAAATCTCGCGAGAGGGTCTCTTGTGAGAATTAATGGCCTCATCACATCACCGAGTTGGGTGCGACCAGGCCATTCAATCGCGCTCAAGGTCTGCAAGCAAATTACATAATTTCATTGTCGGATAACACAGTCCAACTCAGAATTGATGCGATGGCCGCGGCGTGAGTGATCAGATAATAGCGGGAAACCAAGCAAGTCGATTTTATACATTTCAACTGAATGAATCATTGGATGTTACAGACCTTTGAAACCAATCTGCTGGAGCACAAGTAAGAGAGACATGAGGGCTCTCTCTTTTGTAAATCATTGCCCACACCTGTTTTGTTATGCTCCTGACGTAGCATAAGCTGCTTCCTCGATGTGCACTCTGACAAAGGAAGGTTCAGACTTGGAGCTAGCATTAACACGTTTATTAAACTATTAACAATTCACCTACTTGGATTCGACGCTACCGTGAATCCTGCTATAGCTACTCAGACTGACGAACCAGTCTGCTACAATCCACGTGGTGGGTGTGATGTTCAATCAACCCTGTGTCTGTACTCACTGAGAGTCTCCACTGGAAAGAGACTGAGCATGTGTGATGTGTCCTTTTATATGGGTTGGTGTAATGCCCCCCTGTGGTAGTGTCACGTCTGGGTGTGTCGTGACTGCCCATTGGTCGTGTCCTATCTTACTGACCTATTGGTTGTCTGTCTGTGTGTCATGCCTCTGGTGTTCCCTCTAGTGTCTAGCTAGGTGTAGTGTATGTACATTAACCCCTTGTGTACTTACAGTGATGTATATCACCACAAAACCCTCACTGCAAACTATTTTTGACATGTTGCACACTTTCAGAATTGAAAATGGGATTGATTGGGCAAAATGTAAAGGAGTTAGCAGAGGTGAGGCCCATGCAATGTTACGGCAACACATTGGGATTGTTACGCCGTTAGGTTCAGTGGCTCCGTTAGTGAGATCCAATCACTGCAGCACCCATAGGGAGGGGTTAGCTGCAAAGAAAATGCCTGCTGACTTCTGGCCGCTTTGGAGGGAACAATTGGGCAGCACGGTAGCATTGTGGTTAGCACAATTGCTTCACAGCTCCGGAGTTCCATGTTCGATTCCCGGTTTGGGTCACTGTCTGTGCGGAGTCTGCACGTTCTCCCCGTGTGTGCGTGGGTTTCCTCCGGGTGCTCCGGTTTCCTCCCACAGTCCAAAGATGTGCAGGTTAGGTGGATTGGCCGTGATAAATTGCCCTTAGTGTTCAAAAAGGTTAGGTGGGGTTATGGAGATAATAATAATAAGGTGGAGGTATTTGCTTGGGTAGGGAGCTCTTTCCAAGGGCCGGTGCAGACTCGATGTGCCGAATGGCCTCCTTCTGCACTGTAAATTCTATGATTCAAACGGTTAATTTTATTAAAGACTGTCCACTGAATTTGTGACAAGGTGGGCATTGGTCACCATCAACCTACTCCTGCACACCGAGGACCGCTGGCTCTCCGGAGGAAAGGTACTCTCACGTCCTTTCGAGTTGGATGATGAAGTGAGAATTCTTTTACTTTACTCCAGGTCTGAACCCTCACAAAGCTTCAGTGATTTCCAGTGGCTTGCCAAATTGTTACATCTGGCAAATATTTTTGGTCGCTTAAAAGGGCTCAATCTGAATCTTCAGGGAAAATCTGTGACAATTTTTCATGTGGAGAACCAAATAGAAGCGTTGATCAAGAAAGTAAATCTGAGAGTCGCTGGCAACGGCGCCGCTGCCGCTCCCTCCAAGGAGGTATACCACGAGCCCAGTGGTGGCGGCTACTCTAAAAATCTGGGGGCAGTGGAGGCGGCACAGGGGGGAAGATGGGGCCTCGGTGTGGATCCCAATACGGGGGAACC
Source organism: Scyliorhinus torazame (assembly GCF_047496885.1). Classification (NCBI taxonomy): domain Eukaryota; kingdom Metazoa; phylum Chordata; class Chondrichthyes; order Carcharhiniformes; family Scyliorhinidae; genus Scyliorhinus; species Scyliorhinus torazame. The sequence continues at coordinate 1,964,125 of NC_092723.1, forward strand.
ACCGGTTTCTCCCAGGGAGAATAGATGGAGGGTTTTCGGGGTGGCACAGGGCAGGGATAGGAAGGTTGGAGGACCTGTTTGTGGACGGGAAGTTCGCGAGGCTGGGTGAACTGGAGGAGAAGTATGGGCTCCCCCCGGGGAACGCCTTCAGATATCTACAGGTAAGGGCGTTTGCCAGGCGGCAAGTGGTGGAATTCCCGCGGCTGCTGCCACGCACAGTCTCGGAAACTTACCAGGTGATGCAGGAGGAGGAGGCCTCGGTGGTGGAGGTGAAAGGTAAGTGGGAGGAGGAGTTGGGAGAGGAGACTGAAGAGGGGACGTGGACAGATGCCCTAGGGAGGGTGAACTCTTCCTCTTTGTGCGCGAGGCTCAGCCTCATAGTTTAAGGTGCTGCACAGGGCACACAGACCGGGACAAGGATGAGCCGGTTCTTTGGGGGTGAGGACAGGTGTGTTAGGTGCTCAGGGAGCCCAGCAAATCACACCCATATGTTCTGGGCATGCCCAGCGCTGGAGGAATTTTGGAAGGGCGTAGCGAGGACGGTGTCGAGGGTGGTAGGATCCAGGGTCAAACTGGGCTGGGGGCTCGCAATATTTGGGGTTAGAACAAAGAACAAAGAACAAAGAAATGTACAGCATAGGAACAGGCCCTTCGGCCCTCCAAGCCCGTGCCGACCATGCTGCCCGACTAAACTACAATCTTCTACACTTCCTGGGTCCGTATCCCTCTATTCCCATCCTATTCATGTATTTGTCAAGATGCCCCTTAAATGTCACTATCGTCCCTGCTTCCACCACCTCCTCCGGTAGCGAGTTCCAGGCACCCACTACCCTCTGTGTAAAAAACTTGCCTCGTACATCTACTCTAAACCTTGCCCCTCTCACCTTAAACCTATGCCCCCTAGTAATTGACCCCTCTACCCCGGGGAAAAGCCTCTGACTATCCACTCTGTCTATGCCCCTCATAATTTTGTAGACCTCTATCAGGTCGCCCCTTAACCTCCATCGTTCCAGTGAGAACAAACCGAGTTTATTCAGCCGCTCCTCATAGCTAATGCCCTCCATACCAGGCAACATTCTGGTAAATCTCTTCTGCACCCTCTCTAAAGCCTCCACATCCTTCTGGTAGTGAGGCGACCAGAATTGAACACTATACTCCAAGTGTGGCCATCTAAGGTTCTATACAGCTGCAACATGACTTGCCAATTCTTATACTCAATGCCCCGGCCAATGAAGGCAAGCATGCCGTATGCCTTCTTGACTACCTCCTCCACCTGTGTTGCCCCTTTCAGTGACCTGTGGACCTGTACTCCTAGATCTCTTTGACTTTCAATACTCTTGAGGGTTCTACCATTCACTGTATATTCCCTACCTGCATTAGACCTTCCAAAATGCATTACCTCACATTTGTCCGGATTAAACTCCATCTGCCATCTCTCCGCCCAAGTCTCCAAACAATCTAAATCCTACTGTATCCTCTGACAGTCCTCATCGCTATCCGCAATTCCACCAACCTTTGTGTCGTCTGCGAACTTACTAATCAGACCAGTTACATTTTCCTCCAAATCATTTATATATACTAGAAACAGCAAAGGTCCCAGCACTGATCCCTGTGGAACACCACTGGTCACAGCCCTCCAATTAGAAAAGCATCCTTCCATTGCTACTCTCTGCCTTCTATGACCTAGCCAGATCTGTATCCACCTTGCCAGCTCACCCCTGATCCCGTGTGACTTCACCTTTTGTACTAGTCTACCATGAGGGACCTTGTCAAAGGCCTTACTGAAGTCCATATAGACAACATCCACTGCCCTACCTGCATCAATCATCTTTGTGACCTCCTCGAAAAACTCTATCAAGTTAGTGAGACACGATCTCCCCTTCACAAAACCATGCTGCCTCTCACTAATACGTCCATTTGCTTCCAAATGGGAGTAGATCCTGTCTCTAAGAATTCTCTCCAGTAATTTCCCTACCACTGAAGTAAGGCTCACCGGCCTGTAGTTCCCTGGATTATCCTTGCTACCCTTCTTAAACAGAGGAACAACATTGGCTATTCTCCAGTCCTCCGGGACATCACCTGAAGACAGTGAGGATCCAAAGATTTCTGTCAAGGCCTCAGCAATTTCCTCTCCAGCCTCCTTCAGTATTCTGGGGTAGATCCCATCAGGCCCTGGGGACTTATCTACCTTAATATTTTTTGAGACATCCAACACCTCGTCTTTTTGGATCTCAATGTGACCCAGGCTATCTACACACCCTTCTCCAGACTCAACATCTACCAATTTCTTCTCTTTGGTGAATACTGATGCAAAGTATTCATTTAGTACCTCGCCCATTTCCTCTGGCTCCACACATAGATTCCCTTGCCTATCCTTCAGTGGGCCAACCCTTTCCCTGGCTACCCTCTTGCTTTTTATGTACGTGTAAAAAGCCTTGGGATTTTCCTTAACCCTATTTGCCAATGACTTTCCGTGACCCCTTCTAGCCCTCCTGACTCCTTGCTTAAGTTCCTTCGTACTTTCCTTATATTCCACACAGGCTTCGCCTGTTCCCAGCCTTTTAGCCCTGACAAATGCCTCCTTTTTCTTTTTGATGAGGCCTACAATATCTCTCGCTATCCAAGGTTCCCGAAAATTGCCGTATTTATCCTTCTTCCTCACAGGAACATGCCGGTCCTGAATTCCTTTCAACTGACACTTGAAAGCCTCCCACATGTCAGATGTTGATTTGCCCTCAAACATCCGCCCCCAATCTAGGTTCTTCAGTTCCCGCCTAATATTGTTATAATTAGCCTTCCCCCAATTTAGCCCATTCACCCTAGGACCACTCTTATCCTTGTCCACCAGCACTTTAAAACTTACTGAATTGTGGTCACTGTTCCCGAAATGCTCCCCTACTGAAACTTCTACCACCTGGCCGGGCTCATTCCCCAATACCAGGTCCAGTACCGCCCCTTCCCTAGTTGGACTGTCTACATATTGTTTTAAGAAGCCCTCCTGGATGCTCCTTACAAACTCCGCCCCGTCTAAGACCCTGGCACTAAGTGAGTCCCAGTCAATATTGGGGAAGTTTAAGTCTCCCTTCACCACAACCCTGTTGTTTTTACTCTTTTCCAAAATCTGTCTACCTATCTGCTCCTCTATCTCCCGCTGGCTGTTGGGAGGCCTGTAGTAAACCCCCAACATTGTGACTGCACCCTTCTTATTCCTGATCTCTACCCATGGCGCCTCACTGCCCTCTGAGGTGTCCTCCCGCAGTACAGCTGTGATATTCTCCCTAACCAGTAGCGCAACTCCGCCACCCCTTTTACATTCCCCTCTATCCCGCCTGAAACATCTAAATCCTGGAACGTTTAGCTGCCAATCCTGCCTTTCCCTCAACCAGGTCTCTGTAATGGCAACAGCATCATAGTTCCAAGTACTAATCCAAGCTCTAAGTTCATCTGCCTTACCCGTAATACTTCTTGCATTAAAACATATGCACTTCAGGCCACCAGACCCGCTGTGTTCAGCAACTTCTCCCTGTCTGCTCTGCCTCAGAGCCCCACTGTCCCTATTCCCTAGTTCTCCCTCAATGCTCTCACCTTCTGACCTATTGCTCCCGTGCCCACCCCCCTGCCATACTAGTTTAAACCCTCCCGTGTGACACTAGCAAACCTCACGGCCAGGATATTTATGCCTCTCCAGTTTAGATGCAACCCGTCCTTCTTATATAGGTCACACCTGCCCCGGAATAGCTCCCAGTGGTCCAGATAACGGAAACCCTCCCTCCTACACCAGCTGTTTAGCCACGTGTTTAGCTGCTCTATCTTCCTATTTCTAGCCTCACTGGCACGTGGCACTGGGAGTAATCCCGAGATTACAACCCTAGAGGTCCTGTCTTTTAACTTTCTGCCTAGCTCCCTGAACTCCTGCTGCAGGACCTCATGCCCCTTCCTGCCTATGTCGTTAGTACCAATATGTACAATGACCTCTGCCTGTTTGCCCTCCCCCTTCAGGATGCCCTCTACCCGTTCGGAGACATCCTGGACCCTGGCACCAGGGAGGCAACATACCATCCTGGAGTCTCTTTCACATCCACAGAAGCACCTATCTGTGCCCCTGACTATAGAGTCCCCTATTACTATTGCTCTTCTGCGCTTTGACCCTCCCTTCTGAACATCAGAGCTAGCCGTGGTGCCACTGCTCTGGCTGCTGCTGTTTTCCCCTGATAGGCTATCCCCCCCGACAGTATCTAAAGGGGTATACCTGTTCGAGAGGGGGACAACCACAGGGGATTCCTGCACTGACTGCCTGCCCTTTCTGGGTTGCAGGGGAGCCGGGAGTGCAGGAGGCGAAAGAGGCCGGTATTCTGGCCTTTGTGTCCCTGGTAGCCTGGCGAAGGATTCTTCTTCAGTGGAAGAATGCGAGGCCCCCAAGCGTGGAATCCTGGATCAACGATATGACGGGGTTTATTAAATTGGAGAGGGTGAAATTCGCCTTAAGGGGATCGGTACAAGGGTTCTTTAGGCGGTGGCAACCGTTCTTGTACTTCCTGGCAGAACGGTAGACAATGGTCAGCAGCAGCAGCAACCTGAGCGGGGGGGGGGGGGGGGTTCTATTTTATTTTTGTTTATTTACGCTGGGGGATCTGAGGGGGTGTATATATGTTTGCTTTGTGTTAAACTCGGGGTGTTAATTTATTATTTATGTATAGGGGGAGGGGTTGTTTTAATTTGTTCTGTATTTAATTTTATTGGGTTTCTTTTTCATTCTGTTGTTGGTATTTTGAGAAAACCCTAATAAAAATTATCTTTTTTAAAAAGAAAAAAAAAGAAAATAAATCTGAGGCCAAGCGACACGTTGGCCAGTCTGGTAGATTCCTCGGCCACGGCAGAAATCCAGCTCCGAACAGTGTGAACTATGACATCAGAGAGCACTTGGAAAGTTTGTATACCCAGCTTCCCAAGTCCTTCCCTGTTCCCGACACAAAGTTGAATGGGATGCGACGTACCTTTGCGAGCCTGGATGATACCATCCTCGCAGGCCTGACCTCGGGAGAGGAAGACAGCCTTGAGGACCTGCCCTGCGACACGGCGTTCAAACTGGAACTCCCTCACAAACACCTGACTGACCTTTGGCTTCAAGTTGGCTTGGAATAGCCGAACTGTCCCACAAGACAGTAATATTTCTGATGCCTTTTCTTACAGCTTACTGATGGCACAGTGGCACTGCGTTTAACACTGCTGCTTCACAGCGCCCGGAACCCTGGTTCAATTCTGACCTCGGTGTGGAGTTGGCACTTTCTCCCCGTGTGTGCGTGTGGGTTTCCTCCGGGTGCTCCGGTTTCCTCCCACAGTCCAAAGATGTGCAGGTTAAATCGCCCCTTGGTGCCCAGGGATGTGCGGATTAGATTGCGGGGTTAGGGTGGGGTGATCGAAGGAGTGAATTGATGTAGGATGCTCTTTCGGAGGGTCGGTGTAGACTCGATGGGCCGAATGGCCTCCTTCTGTACTCTATGGATCCTATGATAATTGAAGACCAACTTAATAAAGAATAAACTTAAAATTGAAGCAGATCTCTGATTGAGAATGTTCATTGGAACCTGGGGCGAAATTCTCCCCCAACGGCGCTATGTCCGCCGACTGGTGCCCAAAACGGTGCCAATCAGACAGGCATCGCACCGCCCCAAAGGCGCGGAATGCTCAGCATCTTTGGGGGCCGAGCCCCAACATTGAGGGGCTAGGCCGACGCCGGAGGGATTTCCGCCCCGCCAGCTGGCGGAAACGGTCTTTGTTGCCCCGCCAGCTGGCGCGGAAATGACATCTCCGGGCGGCGCATGCGCGGGAGCGTCAGTGGCCGCTGACAGTTTCCCACGCATGCGCAGTGGGGAGAGTCACTTCCGCCTCCGCCATGGTGGAGACTGTGGCAGAGGCGGCAGGGAAAGAGTGCCCCCACGGCACAGGCCCGCCCGCGGATCGGTGGGCCCCGATCGCGGGCCAGGCCACTGTGGGGGCACCCCCCGGGGTCAGATCGCCCCCCCCCCCCCCCCCAGGACCCCGGAGCCTGCCCACGCCGCCTTGTCCCGCCGGTAAATACCTACTTTAATTTACGCCGGCGGGACAGGCAATTTCTTGGCGGGACTTCGGCCCATCCGGGCCGGAGAATTGAGCGGGGGGGCCCGCCAACCGGTGCGGCCCGATTCCCGCCCCCGACGAATATCCGGTACTGGAGACTTCGGCGGGAGCGGGGGCGGGATTCACGGCGGCCAACGGCCATTCTCCGACCCGGCGGGGGGTCGGAGAATGGTGCCCCTGATATCCAGCGATTGATGTCTGCAAAACAACACCAGCCTTCTCATTTGGCCAGCGTTAAGTGTTGTCTGTTTACACTGGTCAGCCTATTTCAGGTAAATGTGCTGCGTCGAGTGCAATGTATCAGTGAGAGTGCATCATTAGCTAGTAGAAAGAGCTGTGTTTCAATATCCCTTGATATATATTACATACGTTTGGCTTGAGTCAGCCATCGGCTATGTAAAAAATAATGTTTAAGCAGCTTGCGTACGCTGTGGCTGTGAAAGCATTTGATGACAATCTGTGGTCTGCATAAAGGAAAAGTTTGGGAACCACTGGTGTAGGTTAAGTGTAGACTTGATGGGCTGAATGGCCTCTTCTGTACTGAGCGACTCGATAACACTCCAACAATAAAATGTTGTGAAGTAGAACATACAAAGTGAAAATGAAACGCAAGAGACAATGAAAGAAAACATGAAATAGGAGAAAGAACAGAAAAATGCAGATAACCAAAATGTCAATGAGCTAAAGGATGAGGAGGGTTTTGAAGGAACTCATGAAAGGGAATAACAACCAAGAGGATAAAGGAAGCCACATACTCCTGGGAAAATAAAGGCCGGGATTTTGTGGAGTGAGAAGATTCGTGGACCTCTAAACAATGGCGAGCAGGACCTGGTTGCCAAAGCCCCGCCCTGTTTCTGCAGGCAGGCGGGAGCGGGCGGGGTGTGTGTCACAAAGGAAGGAAACTTGACTTCAGAAGGGCCTTTTGAACTTAGTGTTGAGTTCAAACAGACCCCATTTTGGCTGTTGCAAGGGCGTTAACAATAGTGGGAAGTGACAAATATATAGAGTAGATATAAACACTCTTGAAAGATGGATACGATCTGTTTGTGTCATAATCTAAAATTCTTTTAAATCCTCAATCTTTAAAACTGAAAAAAATCAGACTTATATTGTCAGTGAGAATTTAAAAACACCTGCTTGACTACTTTGATTGACAAGTAATTTTGTGTAGGTTTGAAAAAAATACATTTATCACCTGGTCATGCAGTTTCAGTACAGCTCTTACCCGAAGGGCTAGTATTATATCAACATGAATGCTTGGCTGTGTTTCAAAAGTTACAATTATCTAGCAGGGGTTCTGAGTTCATTGTTTTATTGCCAGTTTAATCCATAGAATCCATGGAATCCCTACAGTGCAGAAGGAGGCCATTCAGCCCATTGGATCTGCACCAACCTTCCAAAAGAGCACTCTTCCCAAGCCCACACCCCCTCCCTATCCCTGTAAACCAGCACATTGATCATTTCAAATCCACCTATCCTACACATCTCTGGACTGTGGGAGGAAATCGGAGCACCCGGCGGAAACCCACACAGACACGAGAAAGTACAAACTCCACACAGTCACCCAAAGTCAAAATCGAGCCCGGCTCCCTGGTGATGTGAGGCAGTAGTGCTAACCACTGTGCCACCTTGCTGAGGCTATTAAAAAAGTAAGCTGCCTTTGATCTGGGGTCGGAATAAATGATTTTCCATTTCTGTAAGAGATCAACCACATGAGGAGATTAAAACGTATGAATGGGGGTTATTTTCAAATCAAGTATGCATGAGTGAGATGTGTATTAGAGCATTAGAAGTTTATTTTCATCTCTGCATGGCTCCTGAGGTCTGACCATGGTGAATAGCGGATGACTAGATATGGAGGTGGCATGGTATATAAGGAGGCATGAATTCGCAATGAAGGGACATGGGGGTATGAAGGGGCATCAGGAGTGGCTGGGTGGTGTCCAGATGTGGAGGGTGAGGTCTAGAGAGCCTAACAGTTTCTAACGCAACTGGGACAAAGTATAGAGAGCGGCGACAGGCCTTTTAACCAGCCCCCCACCCCCCCACTCCCCACACGCACCCACCCCGTTGGCCAACTAAAATCTACTTCTGGGGTCGATTTACCTGATCTGATCCCCACTCCACCTCACTGGAGTGAAAATTGTGTCCAACTGGCCCTTTAAAACGAGGGGGCTCTCCCGAGATGGGACTTTCTCAACTCGGGTCCCCTGCCTCAGAAGCGAAAATCCAGCTTCAATGTCTCCGTGATGGGGGAACAGATGGATTTTTAAATCTGTTTATGGGATGTGGGCCTTGCTGGTAAAGCTAATATTTCTTGCCCATTTTAATTGCCTTTGAATAGGTGATGTAGAGCCATTCTCTTGAGCCATTACAACCTGTGGGTTATAGAAAGGCCCACACTTCCATCACAGAGGGAAGTCCAGAATGTGTACCCATTGAAGATAAAGGAATGGTGACGTGTTTCACGTTAAGGTGGTGTGTAACCTGGAGAGGAACATGCAGGTGGCAGTGTTCCAATATGCCCGCTGCCTTTGATTTTCCAGGAGGTATAGGCCCTGGGCGGGATTCTCCACTCCCACGCCAAAGTGGCCGCGCCGTCGTGAACGCCGTCGAAAATAGAAAAATAGAAAATAGAAAATACAGCACAGAACAGGCCCTTCGGCCCACGATGTTGTGCCGAACCTTTGTCCTAGATTAATCATAGATTATCATTGAATTTACAGTGCAGAAGGTTCACGAGGTTCGCGACGGCGCGGAACGGCCCCGGTCCCGACCGATTCAGGCCCTGACAATGGGCCAGTATCGGGGCCGCGTCATCTACCCGCGCCAGGCCTTGTCGCCCGCGTAAAAGCGGCGCCGCATAGATGACGCGGCCAGCGCCGCATAACGGACGTCATCCGCGCATGCGTGGTTGCCGTCCTCTCTAAGTCCGCCCCGCAAGAAGATGGCGGACGGATCTTGCGGGGCCGCGGAAGGAAGGAGGTCCTCCTTCAGAGAGGACGGCCCGACGATCGGTGGGCACCGATCGCGTGCCACCCCACATTCCAGGTGAAGCCCGGTGCAGGATCCCCCCTCGCCCCCCCACAGGCCGCCCCCCCCCCCAGCGTTCACGCACCGCCCACGACTGCAGCGACCAGGTGTGGACGGCGCCGGGGGGAACCCGCCGTTTTGGCCTGGCCGCTCGGCCCATCCGGGCCTCAGAATAGCGGGCGTGCCGGAGAATCGCCATTTTGGGTGTCTCCGGCGATTCTTCGACCTGCGGCCCGCGAAACTCGACTGGGCCATTCCCGCCGCTTGGGAGAATCGCAGGAGGGCGTCAGACCGCCGTCCCCGGAAATGTTGGCGGCCCAGGCGATTCTCCCAACCGGCGTGGGAGTGGAGAATCGCGCCCCATGAGTTTGGAAGGTGCTGGCAAAGGAGCCGTGGCAAATTGTTCAGCGCATCTTGTAAATGGTACACATGGGCAGCCACGGTGCTGCTGGAATGGGTTAATGTGAGTTAATGATGGAAGAGATGTTGATCAAGTGGATACTTTGCCTTGGAAGGTGTTGAATATTTTGAGTGTTGTTGGAGCTGCACTCGCTCAGGTAAGATAGCCGCATTCCAACAAACTCCTGACATGCACCTTGCGAAAGGCGGAGATGCTTTGGGGAGTCAGGTGACAGAATACCCACTCTCTGGTCTGTTCTGAAGATGCTGGCGGATTCAACAACAATAATTCCCTGAAATGCCAATGGAAGATGGTTAAATTCTCTTTTGTTTGGGATGGTCATTGCCTGGGTTTCTGAGGCTCAAAAGTTAGTTGCTACTTAAAAGCCCAGCTCTTGTTGCAAATGGGAACAGACTGCTGGGCTGGGATTCTCCCCTACCCGGGGGGGCGGGGGCTCCCGGCGGGGGGTCGGAGAATCCCGCCCCTGAGTACAGAAGGAGTTGCAAATGGAATTGAACCTTGTGAAATCCCCACCTCTGACCTGATGAAGGGAAGGTCCTTGTTGAAGACGGTCAGGCTGAGGATACCACCCTGAGGACCTCCAGAATCAATGTCCTGAAACTGAGATAATTGGCCTCTGACAACCACAACCATCTTCCTTTGTGCTGGATAGACTCCAGCCAGAGTTTTCCCTCAGATCCCAATTCTCTTGGGTTCTCTGATGCTACAAATACTGCCTTTAAATCAAGGACAGCCATTCTAGGGGACATGATTGCGATGTATAAAATTATGAGGGGCAATGTTGGAGTAGACAGGAAGAAACCTTTCCCCTTGGTGGAGGGATCAGTGACCAGGGGGCAGAGATTTAAGGTGAGGGGCAGGAGGTTAGAGGGGATGTGAAGAAAAACCTTTTCCCCCCAGAGGGTGGAGGGAGTCTGGAACTCGCTGCCTGAAAGGTGGAGGCAGAGACTCTCAGAACATTTAAGAAGTATTTAGATGTGCGCTTGTGATCCCAGGGCAGACACGGCGATGGGCCCAGTGCTGGGAAATGGGGTTAGAATAGTTAGGTGGTTGTTTTTGATCAGCACAGGCGGGATGGGCTGGAGGGCTTTGTGTGCTCTCTCTCTGACTCTCTAATTCTGACCATCTTGGACTATGGGAACGAGGTCTGGAGCTGAGTGGCTCTAATGGAACCCAAACTGCTCATAGAATTTACAGTGCCGAAGGAGGCCAATTGGCCCATCCAGTCTGCACTGGCCCTTGCAAAGAGCACGCTACCTAAGCCCTTACCTCCACCCCATCCCCACACCTCCACCCTATCCCCGTACCCCACCTACCCTTTTTGGACACTAAGGGCAATTTATCATTGGCCAATCCACCTAACCTGCACATGTTTGGACTGTGGGAGGAAACCGGAGCACCCGGAGGAAACCCACGCACACACGGGGAGGATGTGCAGACTCCGCACAGACAGTGACCCAAACCGGGAATCGAACCTGGGACCCTGAAGCTGTGAAGCAACAGTGCTAACCACTGTGTTACCGTGCTGCCCAGTCACCACCCTTTCCAGCGGCACCTCTGACAGATTCAAAAGCTGACCCCCATGTCCGTAGCAGCCACTGTGCAGGTGCAGGTGGGGCAGTCTTTGCTGGGACCCTCACGGACTCCACACCTGCCATGGGCATTAATGTGGCAGAGCCTAGACACGAGCAGGTAGCCATATCTTTGCTGCAGTCACAAGAGTAACACATGAGAAAGGGGCGCAGGAAAGGTCCTAGTGGAATAAAGGGATTCACTTGGGTGCATCTTTCAATGTTAATGAAGAATGACGAACTTTTATTTCAAAGAGGAAAGTTCCCTGAAAAGAGTTGTTTATTCTCCATCATTGAACGTAGGTTAATGTAAGGCAGTGGCATGAGACTCCTGGATAGCAATTCAATCATAGAATTATAGCATCCCTGTAGTGCAGAAGGAGGCCATTCAGCCCAACAAGTCTGCACAGCCCTTGGAAAGGTGCCCTACTTAAATCCACCCGATCCCTCAAACCCAGTAATCCCACCTAGCCTTTTTTTAAAATAATCTTTATTGTCACAAGTAGGCTTACATTAACACTGCAATAAAGTTACTGTGAAAAGCCCCTAGTCGCCACATTCCGGCGCCTCTTCAGGTACACTGAGGGAGAATTCAGAATGTCCAATACACCTTACAGCATGTCTTTCGAGACTTGTGGGAGGAAACCGGAGCACCGGAGGAAACCCACGCAGACACGGGGAGAACGTGCAGACTCCGCACAGACAGTGACCCAGCGGGGAATAGAACTTGAGACCCTGGCGCTGTGAGGCAGCAGTGATAACCACTGTACCACCATGCCGCCCTCCAATGTGCTACCGTGCCGTACTGTGAACAATGGGGACAATGACATGTGTACACAGCTCCTTGCAGTGGTTAACTTTGTTTGTGGTGGGGGAGGGGTGGTGTGAGTGGAAAGGAAATGGATGGTACAATTGCCATGGCACACGCATGATGCAGTTAAAGTGCGCCTGGATCGCGGGCATCTCTGGCATGCAGGCCCAAAGGAAGACACGTCATAGACACCTTTGGATGTTCACACATGGCTGGGCCTTTATCCCTGTCATCCTCCTCCTCTAAGAAAGCTGCTTTCTGTAGACTTTGTTGTGGCATCAGTTCCACTATTCCTTATGTTGTCAGGTTTTGCAGGCTGCAGTGCACCAACATTACATGGGAGAACCTTTGCTGGCCAGCAATGAAGACCATAGCCCTGAGCTACATTTTGAGCAGGTCCATGGCTTGGTGTGGGTCCTGAGAAATCACTGACTGTACCTCTTGCACTGTGGGGTAACGCAGTGGTCTCTTCAGCAGATCCCTCTTGTCACCCAGAAGCTATTCAGTGAGTCTGTGTGGAGGTGTGACGAGCTGAGACCAGAATAAATTCTGCCATAGAGGCGAAGCTCAAAGCCCTCTGGGTCTGAGTGGCAGGGCCCCTGTCAAACTCCGTGATCCCTTCCAAAACAAGACATCTATCACCTGGTTGATATACACGAGGGTTGTAATATTCTGCAGATTTTAAAAATAGATTATTCTTTCATGAGATATTTCCCATCCCTATTTACCCTTGAGAAGGTGGTGATGCGCAGTCTTCCTAAACCACTGTAGTCCATGTGGTGTAGGTACACCCACAGTGCTGTTAGGGAGGGAGTTTCAGAATTTTGACCCACCAACAGCACAGGAAGAATTATATCTTTCCAAGTCAGGTTCTTTATTGGGGGAGGGCCAATTTTAATAAAATAAGACAGGATCTGTCCAAGTTAATTCTTCTGTGGCCATGGGGGAGGAGCCTGACGACTGTAGAATAGCTAATGTGGTCCTACTATTTAAGGGTTGTAGAGGCAAGCCAGGAAACTACAGGCCAGTGAGTCTCACGTCAGTGGTAGGGGAAACTGTGGGAGAAAATTCTGAAGGAGAGAATCTATCTCCACTTGGAGAGGCGAGGTTTGATCGGGAATAGTCAGCATGGCTTTGTCAGAGGGAGGTCATGCCTAACAAATTTGACTGAATATTTAGAGCATGTGACCAGGTGTGTAGATGAGGATAGTGCAGTTGATGTAGTTTACATGGATTTCAGCAAAGCCTTTGACAAGGTCCCACATGGGGGACTTATAAAGAAGACAAATGCAGCTGGGATACAGGGGAACATGTGTCGGTGTCAGCTCAATGGACCAAAGGGCCTCTCCTCCACTGTATTATTTGTGATTCTGGGAGTAACTGTGAGCAGCTATTTGTAGGAAAATCTACATCAGGGCAGTGGGATTTAGTCAAAAAGGAAATAACGAGAGTCCAGGACCAACATGTTCCCATGATAATGAAGAGTGGGAGCAAAGAGCCCGGGATGTCAAGGGATATCCGGGGGTGGATAAGGAACAAAGGGAGGCTGACGGCAGAGGCCAAGGGCTCAAACCAATGGAAATCCTCGCGGAGTATCGGCAGCACAAAGGGTTACTGAAGAAAGAAATTCGGAGAGCGAGATAGGAGGTGTAAAAAAGCACTGTTGGGTAAAATCAAGGAAAATCCAAAGGTGTTTTGTAAATATATTAAGGGCAGGAGGTTGACCAGGGTAAGAGTAGGGCCCACTAGGGACTAACGTGGCAATGTATGTGTGCAACCGGAAGATATAGGTGAGGTTTTAAATGAGTACTTTATAGCTGTGTTCACTGCGGAGAAGGATGATGTAGGTATAGAAATCAGGGAGGCGCTTTGTGATTCACTTGAACAATTTAATATTGAGAAGGAGGAGGTATCAACAGTTTTGCCGGGTTTAAAAGTAGATAAATCCCCAGGGCCAGATGAGATGTATCCCAGGTTGCTGTGGGAGGCAAGAGAGGAGATTACAGCAGCTCTGACAAAATGTTTCAAATCTTCTCTGGCAACAGGAGAGGTGCCGGACAATTGGAGGACAGCGAATGTGGGGCCATTATTCAAGAAGGGAAGTTAGGGATAAATAAGGAAATGACAGGCCAGTGGGTCTAACTTCAGTGGTAGGGAAACTACTGGAGAAGATTGTGAGGGCCAGAATTAATCTCCACTTGGAAAGACAAGGATTAATCAAGGATAGTCAGCAGGGTTTTGTCAACAGGAGATCATGGGCGGGATACTCTGTCCCGCCAACCACGTCTTTCGGCACAGCGCACTCCCGCCAGAAGCGGGTATCTCCGTTCCTACAACTGGCCAATGATGTTTCCCATTGTGGCCATCCCCATGCTGTTGGGAAACCCACGAGCGTGGATACACTGCCAATGAAACAGAGGATCCCGACGACAGAGAATTCTGCTGCATGTCTGACAAATTTGATTGAAATTGTGAGGTGACGACTTGGTGTGTAGATGAGGGGAGTGTGGTTGATGTAGTCTACATGGACCTTAGTAAGACTTTTGTCAGGGTCCCACATGGGAGGCTGATGAAGTAGATCCCATGGGATCCAGGGAAATTTGGCAAACTGGATCCAAAATTGGCTCAGTGGCAGGAGGCCGAGGGTGATGGTTGAAGGTTGTTTTTGTGTCTGGAAGCCTGTATCCCGGTGGTGTTCCGCAGGGATCGGTGCTGGGCCCCTTGTTGTTTGTAGTGTACGTTAATGATCTGGATGTGAATGTACGAGGTATAATCAGTAAGTTCACATTGGTGGTGTGGTAAATAGTGAGGAACAAGGCCTTACTTACAGGACGATGTAGACGGGCTGATTGGATAGACAGAAGAGTGGCAAATGGAATTTAACCCTGAAAGTGGAGCTAAGTCCAAAAAAGATCAGCCATGATCTCATTGAATGGCGGAGCAGGCTCCTGCTCCTAGTTCTTATGTTCTTACATTCTTATGTTCTTATAAAAGTGTGACGTGAAGCATTTTGGGAGGATTAACAAGGCAAGGGAATATACAATGAATGGTCGGATGCTGGGAAGTACAGAGGACCAGGGGGACCTGGGGGCGCAGGTTCACAGATCCCTGAAGACAGCGGGACAGGTAGATAAGGTGGTTAAGGAGGCCTGTGGGATACTTGCCTTTATTAACCGAGGCATTGACTATAAGCCAAGATGTGGAGATGCCGGCGTTGGACTGGGGTGAGCACAGTAAGAAGTCTTACAACACCAGGTTAAAGTCCAACAGGTTTGTTTGGAATCACTAGCTTTCGGAGCACTGCTCCTTCCTCAGGTGAATGAAGAGGTGGGTTCCAGAAACTCATATGTAGACAAAGTCAATGACCTACAGCTGGAAAAAGGAATTAGAATAGATACGTGTTTGATAGTCAGCATGGATGCAATGGGCTGAAGGGCCTCTTAGCATTCTGTAAAACCTCTATCATCTCGATGTTTGGCTTGGAGGAGAATTTGCAGGTGGTAGCATTCCCAGGTACCTGCTGCCCTCGTCCCTTTAGATGGTAGAAGTTTCTGGTTTGGAAGGTGCTGTTGAAGTCTTGCTGAGTTGTTGCAGTGTATTGTGTGGATTGTACACATGGCTGTCACAGTGTGTTGCTGGTGGAGGGGGTGAATGCTGAATGTCTGTGGCTGAACAGCGGAATGAGCTGAATTCATAAAAGTTCAAAGCTATGGGCACCTTGGTGGCCACGAGGAATGGTTGACTCCCTGCTGCTAAAAGCCAAAGTCTTCCAGGTGCAGATCATTGACCAGCCGGCGTGAGAGCTTCAACATTTGCAGGCACTGTGTCTCTGACTGATCAAGAAGGCTGGGCTTTGGCCTGTCGATCCTCTGCAGGGTCCAGTGCCCTTGTGTGTGTGCAGCCCTCCTGCCTCTCGCTGCCTCTTCTCATGTTTGATGCTGCAGTTGTTGTTCCTCTGATGCTCCTGGACTCCCGGACTGCGATTGCGAAGCTGCTGAAAGCCGCTGCTCCTTCTCAAGGGTTCACCTTCCATCCAAGTTCTTGAAACCCACTTTCCTGTATAAGGACACAAGCGTAAAGGTCAAGACGACATTTCAAGTGCCCAACTGCCTTCTGTGAAATGACACCAAATTCCTTTTGCTAAAAACTATACAATGTATTTCCCTCAAAGAGGTCCTCCATTGGCACCAGCCTTATTCTCTGGCTGGTATCTTGCTTGTCATTTTGCCCATGGAATGCACTGCCTGTGGAAGTAATTGAGTCGGAAACATTATGGACCTTCAAGCAGCTATTGGATAGGTACATGGATTACGGGAAAATGATATAGTGTAGATTTATTTGTTCTCAAGGGCAGCACGGTAGCATTGTGGATAGCACAATTGCTTCACAGCTCCAGGGTCCCAGGTTCGATTCCGGCTTGGGTCACTGACTGTGCGGAGTCTGCACGTCCTCCCCGTGTCTGCGTGGGTTTCCTCCGGGTGCTCCGGTTTCCTCCCACAATCCAAAGATGTGCAGGTTAGGTGAATTGGCCAATGATAAATTGCCCTTAATGTCCAAATTGCCCTTGGTGTTGGGTGAAGGTGTTGAGTTTGGGTAGGGTGCTCTTTCCAAGAGCCGGTGCAGACTCGGGGGGCCGAATGGCCTCCTTCTGCACTGTAAATTCAATGATAATCTATGATTAATCTAGGACAAAGGTTCGGCACAATGTCGTGGGCCGAAGGGCCTGTTCTGTGCTGTATTTTCTATAACACTCATCATGTTGGTTACACATCCTGCTGTGCACTCACTCTCTATAACTTGCCGCATTTCCAACACTCCATGTGATTCAGGTGTTTTGGGAACAAGCCATTCCAGGCATAAGTTGGCTACCTTTTGTCATTTCAATTGCTTTAACTGGTTGGGCGCATTACCCATGTGGGTTTCGGATTTCACCACCCTGCTGCCCAAGGGAAAGCCCGAGAGAGGGGGCATACCAATTTTGGGACACCAATGGAATTTTTCACAATTTTCCTGCCTCCATTGGTTTGGAAAATCTCCGGCATAATTAATACCCAAGCTTCAGGTTCTTCATTAAGCCTTTCACACAATCTTGTGGGAACCTTTGAAAAGTTCACAATGACCTTGAGCCAGGTATCAAAAGCAAAAAAACCCGACAGAGTGATCTGGGAGTTGCAATGTCCCAGGATAAACTTTAAACTATCACGCCACTAGACTACAACTCCACCTGAAATTCTTTAACACCAGGTTGCAGAAAGATGCACTAATATGTAGCAACACAGCCAATCTTTCGAGAACAAGTGGGTGGGATTTTCCACAAGGCACAATAACAACTTGCTTTTTACTTAAAACATTTTCTTATCTGGAATTCATCATTTCACTATTACTAACTGACCTGAAACTTGGTGCTGGTGTCAGACTGCTTTTAAAGCATAAAAAGGGAACTTGGCAAAGGTGGCACACGAAATGTCTACCAAGTCAAAGGAAAGATTATTAGACAGCGACCAAGTAGCCAACTCGAGGAAACAGTTCTAAACAAAACAATCTCTGCCAAATGATATGTCACCTTTTAAGAATAGTTAATTAACACATTCTGATGCTTTTGATGTACAACTAGAGAATGATGTACAACAAATCTGGTGCAAATAAAAGCTCAAGCAGAGCAGATAGATTTTTATCCAAAATACGTCACTCCAATTCACTTAGGCAAATCAGGGTCTATTACTAATTATGTTTATCCTTCTATCTCAGTAATTAGCGTGGCACAGATATGATATAAGGCAGAAGTCATGGGCGGGAATCCCCATCAATCGCTGGCAGAATTGGGACATGCAATTGGGCGAGGAATTGGTTTTGATGAAAAACTGTGACATGCGCCGGTCCACGCCAGATCGCAATTAATAATAATAATCGCTTATTGTCACAAGTCGGCTTCAATGAAGTCACTGTGAAAAGCCCCTAGTCGCCACATTCCGGCACCTGTTCGGGGAGGCTGGTACATCAATTCTCTGGTGCCTCAACCGTGGCATCAATGCGTTCCGCACATACAGTAAACAGCGTTTGCATATCATTCGCAGGCACGACCCAGTATTCTCTGGAGCCTCCACGAATCACCGCCTCCAACAGGGCGATTTCCCAATAACGAGGTTCATCTATACTTTCAAAAATCATAAAATCGGGGTTGTGGCTGTTGAGGGAGAGAGAAGGGGTACGGAAGGGGTCCAACATCGCCATTGCTGGCCGGGGAGGGTGGGGGGGGGGCCTTCTGCCAGGGTCGAGGGGAGGGGGTAGTGGGGGTGCCCAGGAGGTGGGTTGTAGGGTCAGAATGGATGGGCATGGAACACCATTGCCGCAGCCAACAGGCAGCTGGGCACACCGCTGCCTGCCCACTCTGCCTGCCCACTCTGCCTGCCCACTCTGCCTGCCCACTCTGCCTGCCCACTCTGAACTTAAGGCCATGGGTCATATGGGTGTCACCCCAGGGCACCTCCCGAGGTGCCCACTGGCTCCAGCCGACCCATCAGCAGGTTTGGCATGTTCCACTGCAACCAGGGCCATCTTGTTGTGTGGGATGGTGTGTGTGGGGAGTGGAGCCGGGGGGAGTGTGTGTGGGGAGTGGAGCCGGGGGGAGTGTGTGTGGGGAGTGGAGCCGGGGGGAGTGTGTGTGGGGAGTGGAGCCGGGGGGAGTGTGTGTGGGGAGTGGAGCCGGGGGGAGTGTGTGTGGGGAGTGGAGCCGGGGTGAGTGTGTGTGGGGAGTGGAGCCGGGGGGAGTGTGTGTGGGGAGTGGAGCCGGGGTGAGTGTGTGTGGGGAGTGGAGCCGGGGTGAGTGTGTGTGGGGAGTGGAGCCTGGGGGAGTGTGTGTGGGGAGTGGAGCCGGGGGGGAGTGTGTGTGGGGAGTGGAGCCGGGGGGAGTGTGTGTGGGGAGTGGAGCCGGGGTGAGTGTGTGTGGGGAGTGGAGCCGGGGGGGAGTGTGTGTGGGGAGTGGAGCCTGGGGGAGTGTGTGTGGGGAGTGGAGCCGGGGTGAGTGTGTGTGGGGAGTGGAGCCGGGGGGGAGTGTGTGTGGGGAGTGGAGCCGGGGTGAGTGTGTGTGGGGAGTGGAGCCGGGGGGGAGTGTGTGTGGGGAGTGGAGCCGGGGGGAGTGTGTGTGGGGAGTGGAGCCGGGGTGAGTGTGTGTGGGGAGTGGAGCCGGGGTGAGTGTGTGTGGGGAGTGGAGCCGGGGGGAGTGTGTGTGGGGAGTGGAGCCGGGGGGAGTGTGTGTGGGGAGTGGAGCCGGGGGGGAGTGTGTGTGGGGAGTGGAGCCGGGGGGGAGTGTGTGTGGGGAGTGGAGCCAGGGTGAGTGTGTGTGGGGAGTGGAGCCGGGGTGAGTGTGTGTGGGGAGTGGAGCCTGGGGGAGTGTGTGTGGGGAGTGGAGCCGGGGTGAGTGTGTGTGGGGAGTGGAGCCGGGGTGAGTGTGTGTGGGGAGTGGAGCCGGGGGGGAGTGTGTGTGGGGAGTGGAGCCGGGGGGGAGTGTGTGTGGGGAGTGGAGCCGGGGGGAGTGTGTGTGGGGAGTGGAGCCGGGGTGAGTGTGTGTGGGGAGTGGAGCCGGGGGGGAGTGTGTGTGGGGAGTGGAGCCGGGGTGAGTGTGTGTGGGGAGTGGAGCCGGGGTGAGTGTGTGTGGGGAGTGGAGCCGGGGGGGAGTGTGTGTGGGGAGTGGAGCCGGGGGGGAGTGTGTGTGGGGAGTGGAGCCGGGGGGAGTGTGTGTGGGGAGTGGAGCCGGGGTGAGTGTGTGTGGGGAGTGGAGCCGGGGGGAGTGTGTGTGGGGAGTGGAGCCGGGGGGAGTGTGTGTGGGGAGTGGAGCCGGGGGGAGTGTGTGTGGGGAGTGGAGCCGGGGGGAGTGTGTGTGGGGAGTGGAGCCGGGGTGAGTGTGTGTGGGGAGTGGAGCCGGGGGGAGTGTGTGTGGGGAGTGGAGCCGGGGTGAGTGTGTGTGGGGAGTGGAGCCGGGGGGGAGTGTGTGTGGGGAGTGGAGCCGGGGGGGAGTGTGTGTGGGGAGTGGAGCCGGGGGGGAGTGTGTGTGGGGAGTGGAGCCGGGGTGAGTGTGTGTGGGGAGTGGAGCCGGGGTGAGTGTGTGTGGGGAGTGTAATGTGTATCTGCGGCTGCAGCTTGTCAGCCTCCCGAGTGTCAATCACGGACCCGGCGAATTCGGCCCCGTTTCCCATTGGAATCAATTGTGTTCCACGTGGCGCCGGTACTAGCCCCTCCACAGTCGCTGAATCGGTCCAGGTGCAGCGCCAGTTTTGCTGTCATGAAGAGCAGTACAGTAGCACAAGTGGATAGCACTGTAGCTTCACAGCGCCAGGGTCCCAGGTTCGATTCCGGCTTGGGTCACTGTCTGTGCGGAGTCTGCACATCCTCCCCGTGTGTGCGTGGGTTTCCTCTGGGTGCTCCGGTTTCCTCCCACAGTCAAAAGATGTCCAGGTTAGGTGGATTGGCCATGATAAATTGTCCTTAGTGTCGAAAAAGGTTAGGAAGGGTTATTGGGTTACGGGGATAGGGTGGAAGTGAGGGCTTAAGTGGGTCGGTGCAGACTCGATGGGCTGAATGGCCTCCTTCTTCACTGTATGTTTTATGAAAATCCATGAATCCTGCCCCAGTGTCAACATTTAAAGTAGGATTAAATTGAGGGATTAGTGGTGGAAAATTAGCTCAATGCTTTAAAAAAATGTTTATCTGATTTCATGCAGTCGTTGCATCAAAGGAAGGGAATAGATAGGATAGATGCGGGCAGGTTGTTTCCACTGGCGGGTGAAAGCAGAACTAGGGGGCATAGCCTCAAAATAAGGGGAAGTAGATTTAGGACTGAGTTTAGGAGGAACTTCTTCACCCAAAGGGTTGTGAATCTATGGAATTCCTTGCCCAGTGAAGCAGTAGAGGCTCCTTCATTAAATGTTTTTAAGATAAAGATAGATAGTTTTTTGAAGAATAAAGGGATTAAGGGTTATGGTGTTCGGGCCGGAAAGTGGAGCTGAGTCCACAAAAGATCAGCCATGGTCTCATTGAATGGTGGAGCAGGCTCGAGGGGCCAGATGGCCTACTCCTGCTCCTAGTTCTTATGTTCTTATGTGCGTGTGTGTTAGTGTCTGTGTGTTTGTGCACCATTATGAATGACAGGAGAAAGAGCTGACAGGGCAGAATTGCACATTAGCCACTTAAAGAACCTACAGACAGTTCTGTTCTTCGTCAGACATCGGCTAATGTTATCAATAAATCAGACTCCATCAGACCTGCTCAACAGGTCTGTGCCCTTTGAGTGACTGGGACATGACTTCTCTTTAAAGGTATTTTTTGTGAAGGATGTGGTTTGCGATCAGAACCACCTCATGCAATAACGAATCTACAAAATGCAGGCAAGACCCAACGTGCACATGAGCGATGTATTCCTGTGCAGAACTTCCATTGACTCAGAAACCACCATATCTTTCCAACGCTTCACATTGAAATAACAACAAGGCAGCCTCATTTCTCCAAAGACTTGGTGCAAAATGATAGAACACGGTGAATGTATTTGATGCCAAATGGTTTAATAGAAAAACAAAAACTGTGAATGACACACAGTTCTTTAAATTGTAATTTCATGTTAACCCAGCAATTTTATTGGACTTCAAGGGATCAAAATTAGGAAGCATTTTGCTCAAAATCTAGGTATATAACAGCCACGAACACAGCCTGAACCCAAAGGGTGAAATCCCGGCTTCATTCTCAACGTCTACAATCAATGTCATAAAATGCAATCCTCGTCATATTAGTTATGATAAACAGGCTGTGGTTTGAGTCCTAACATCAAGCGTGTATTTGCTGTCACCGTGTATGCGAGCGCAATGTGAGCGAAACAGTAAACATCTGGCCTGCTCTGGGTCCGGGTTTGAAACGCTCCATCAATATCTCAGCCTAGTCTCACTTCCTGCCAACAACATGACTCTGCAGCCTTCTGCAGGAAAACTGCGCTTTGCTTTATATTCATGTCTGCAAAGTATTTCATTGCGCTTTTGTTCAATTCTCTCCAGCAGGTTACACTTTCTCACATCATCATTGGCCAATACGTCATTTTTGAACGAGAACAGAAAATGCTGGAAAAGCTCAGAACAACTGGGAGCATCTGTGGAGAGAGGGAATAGAGTTACCGTTTCCAGTCTGTATCACTCTTCTTCAGAGATACAGAGAGGGAGAAATGTGATGTGATTCTGTACGGGGGGGGGGGCTGCTGGAGCAGGGTGAAAGGTCAGTGATTGGTGGGGCTCGGAGAATTTCCAAGGGACAGTTGAGGGTGCAGGGCATGTGGACATCAGGGGGTCCGGTAAATCCTGCCACATGCCCACCAGACAATATGCCGTTGGGGGAGGGGCTGTGAATCCTGTCTCGAGTTGACGTTTTGAGTCCAACGTGACTGGAATATGACAAAAGATAGTCCATCAAGCCTGTCCAACTCCGCCGGGTCGGAGAATGGCCGTTGGCCGCCGTGAATCCCGCCCCCGCCCCCGCCGAAATCTCCGCTCCCGGAGATTGGGCGGGGGCGGGAATCCGGCCCCGCCGGTTGGCGGGACCCCCCGCTGGATTCTCCGGCCCGTATGGGCCGAAGTCCCGCCCAGGAATTGCCTGTCCCGCCGGCGTAAATCAAACCTGGTATTTACCGGCGGGACCAGGCGGCGTGGGCGGGGGGGGGGCGCGGGGCGATCTGACCCCGGGGGGTGCCGCCACGGTGACCTGGCCCGCGATCGGGGCCCACCGATTCGCGGGCGGGCCTGTGCCCTGGGGGCACTCTTTCCCTTCCGCCTCTGCCACGGCCTCCACCATGGCGGAGGCGGAAGAGACTCTCCCCACTGCGCATGCGCGGGAAACTGACAGCGGCCGCTGACGCTCCCGCGCATGCGCTGGGAAACTGCCAGCGGCCGCTGATGCTCCCGCGCATGCGCCGCATTTCCGCGCCAGCTGGCGGGGCAACAAATGCCATTTCCGCCAGCTGGCGGGGCGGAAATCCCTCCGGCGTCGGCTAGGCCGCCAAAGATGCGGAGACTTCCCCACCTTTGGGCCGGCGCGATGCCCGTCTGATTGGCGCCGGCTTTGGCGCCAGTCGGCGGGCATCCCGCCGTTGGGGGAGAATTTCGCCCCATGTCACTCCCTATCCACCCTCCAATTAATCACGCCAGCTTCTGGGAAGGGCAATAAATGGATAACGAAAATTTCCTGCACCTCTTCAGAAGGACAAAAATCAAGGAAAATCCCTTTACCCCCAAAGTTAAGCAAAACAGCTGCCAGGAGATACGAACATAAGAACTCTGCAACATAGTAACATCGGATCATAGGAGTGGGCCATTCAGCCCATCGAGCCTGCTCTGCCGCTCAATCTGACCAGACTGATCATCCATCTCACTATCGCCACATCGCTTTATACCATTGGTATTTAGAAATCTGTCAATCTCTGTTTTAAACGTACTCAGTGACTGAACTTCCAGAACCCACTGGAATAGAGAATTCTCAGATTCACAACCCTCAGAATAAAAATAATCCCCTCATCTCGGTCCTAAGTGGCCCACACTTATTTTGAAATTGTGCCCCCGGGTTCTAGACCCCGACCCAAGGGAAACATCTTACCCACATCCACCCTGTCTATTCCAATCATTATTTTGGAGGTTACAATGAAATCATCTCTCGTTCTGCGAAACTCTAGATGAAGCAGACCCAGTTTCCCCGATCGCTTTTTATAGGACAGTCCGACTATCGCAGGAACAAGTCTGGTGAACCTTTGTTCAGCCTCTCTGACAATAATATCCTTCTAAAGGTAAGGGGACCAGAATTGCACACCATACTCCAGATACACTCTAGCCAAAGTCCTATCCAACTGAAGCAAGGTTTTGCTACTCCTGTGTTCAAATCTTCCGGCAACAAAGGCCAACATACCAATTAAATTTGGAGTACCCAATTATTTTTTTTCCAATCAAGGGGCAATTTAGTGTTGGCCAATCCAGCTGCCCTGCACATCTTTGGGTTGTGGGGGTGAAACCCACTCAGACACGGGGAGAGTGTGCAAACTCCACACGGACAGTGACCCAGGGCCAGGATTCGAACATGGGACCTCGGCGCCGTGAGGCACCAATGATAACCACTTTGCCACCGTGCTATCTGCCACCTTCCTTCCTGATAGCTTGTTACACCAGTGTGCAGGCTTTCAGCGATTTATTGACAGGGCACCAGGGTCCCTTTGCACTTTCTAATCTCTTATCATTTAAGAAATACTCGACACACCCATTCCTCCCAGCAAAGTGGATAACCGCACATTTTCCCACATTATATTCCAAGATCAAAGTTAGAGGAACGTACATCAGAAACTTGGGGACAAAATCTAGGTTGACTGAGGGGGCACAATTCTCCCGTCTTGATTCGAAGTGCTCCCGTCAATGGAAATTAGAAACTTTTGTTCAGAGCATCAGATTTTATGTTGGATTTGAGCAGAACTAAAACCTGGTGACAGGTCCAGTTCCTCAGGGTTAGGGGAGCCCGGATGTTGCAACACCCACCAAATTGCTGGCAAGCCTGACCCCCCCACACTCTCACACACACTCCTCCACCCGCTGAATAGCTGACACAGACCCCCCAACACCCCGTTATGGGCCCGCCAAATTCACCCCACTTCAGTCATCCCCCTCAGACCCTCCCTGCAGGTCCCGACCCCTGCAATGCCAATTTGGCTCCTTGGACTCCAAGAGGGGGGGAGGGGGTGAGTACCCTCCCTATACCTACCTCTCGGGTGACGATGGGGGGTCTTTCGGGGGGGGGGGGGGAAGGGCTTGGACTGGGCTGGAGGGGCTCAGGTTGGGGGTCTTTCCCAGGATGGAGGTCGTTGGGCTGCTCTTTCCATCTGTAACCATGAAAATCATTGAACTGTCTTTTAACACAAGTCAAGTTTCAGTTCAAAGCCTGATGTGTTGGAAAGCTTTGATGTCTCTCCCAACATGTCAATGTCAGTGATCTGTCGGAAGATGATGAAAGTGTTCCCATTATTGTGCTTTTTTCAGTCAATTTCCACCTCCAGTTTCTCACTGCACCCCCTCACCCACCCCTCACACCTCCAAGGTGGCTTCTCACCCAACCACCTTGCAGGTTGCCCACATGTCACGAGGCCTCTTCCCCCTCACCCCCCATTGTGCCCCCCCCCCCCCCCCCGCAGTCTCAACTCTGCTCCTCAGATCCCTGCTCCCACTCCAGCGTACTTGTCATGCTAATTTCAGGCTTCACTCTAATCAGCTGTACCTCGGCTGCCACAAGAGGCAGTCAATTGCGTGAGAAGCTACTTCACCCTTCATTGATAAGTCAATGATATCAGAACAGCTAAATTTCACTGCAGCTGATTGGAGTCCCAAGCTTTGAACTGCGATGTTCATATAGGAGTCAACATCACAAAGCATAAAACGAAGAATCCCAAAGCAAGGCTTCATGGTGAAGTCTCTTATTAGTCAACCCATTACAGGTCATGGAGTTGCCTGAGATGACTTTGGTGAGCGTCCCCTGGGGGGGCGGGGGGGGGGCCTGAACATTGAGGTCTAGGTCTACTTTCGGGCAGCTCAGGTGTTGTAGTGCTGCCGTCCTCAGTGTGCTGAGCTGGAGGTGTGTCGTTCACAGAGAGGAGGGTGTCAGATGATTGGACACCCCCGGGGTTCCCTTGGTGGAGGACTCTGGGCTGTGCTCCAGCCGATTCTCTTCCCTTCAGGTGCCCGGGGCCCCTGGGCTCCTCCATGGGATAGACGGGCAGCTGGAGTGAGATCCAGAAGCCCCTCCACCCTCTGGCTCTGACACTTGTGGATTCCCACTAGACCCTGCACCATGGAGTGAAGCCCTCAGCCATAGAGGTCATGCCCTCAGCCATGGAGGTCATGCCCTCAGCCACGGAGGTCATGCCCTCAGCCATAGAGGTCATGCCCTCAGCCATGGAGGTCATGCCCTCAGCCACGGAGGTCATGCCCTCAGCCATAGAGGTCATGCCCTCAGCCATGGAGGTCATGCCCTCAGCCATGGAGGTCAGGAGTGGAGCCATGGAGCAAACCCCCCCCCACCATGGAGTGTACATCGTGGACTCTGTACGTCTCGTTTTGTGGCTGGGACGTCCCTGCCTCCACTTCACCTGCCGTGCATCATTCGCTGTGAGGTTCCCACCAGAAAGTGACCCGAAGCCTGCCGACTAGTTAATCCCACCGAGGTGTGAGTATCTCCGCTGGAGGAGTGTGCGGGCGACAGATGTGACGCCTCTTTGATGGACCCGAGAAGTCACCACCTGAGCGGCTCGAGTCTGTTGTTTCCAGGGGGAATAAGGATGATCTGGGCTGCTCGCATTCGTACCTTACAGGGGTAAACGATGTTTACTCAGGTGAGATTTGAGGAACGGCTGTGTGTCCTCAGCATCCTCACTTTTGCTCACAGTCCCCACATTGCCATCAGCACAGGGACGGTTAGCCGCCCTCCCCGGCCAATCCTTGGGCTCTTTCCTCATGGGGAATGAGGGTGCGGAGCTCCTGCATAACCCCAGGTGGCTGCACCCTCTCATCCCAGTGGTGCTGGAGTTTGTCCATGCTGGCTATCACGCCAGAAAGGGCCACATATTCCGAGCCCTTCAGGGGGCTAGCAGTGAACCATCGTAAAACTAGCAGCTTTTACTGCAGATAAGGGCCGCCGCACTTCCGGGTCAGAGGCCGAGCATGCGCACGGCGGTGGCCTCCAGCGACCACGCCATGCTCCATGGCGGAATCAGGCGGTGGAGCTGGACCTTAAACATAGTGCCCCCGATTGGCCGCACGCCCGACCCGGACCGCCCGGCCAAAAAATGCCCAGTCCTGTATAAGGCCCCCCCTGCCCTCTGATCGGCCTGCCCCCGACCATGGCGGCCGCGGACTGGGAGAACCCCGCCCAGATGTTCTGCGTTGTCAGATGTGCCATCTCTCCGAAGAGATAGTAATTCAAAGTCCCATCTGGATGCAAAAAAGCCATGGCATCATTTTAAAGGCGAGGAAAGTAGTTCTTCCTTGTGTCCTGGCCAATATTTAACCCTCAAAACACGTCACTAAAGCAGATTATCTGGACATTATCACAATGCTGTGGGGAAGAGTTTGGTGTTGCATTCGCTACAGTACAACAGTGACAACATTTTAAAGGTACTTCATTGGTTGTTCAGCACTTTGGAACTTTCTGAGGTTAGAAATGATGCTACAAGTAAATGAGTACAAATTCTTTCTTTCTTGCTCAAAGTCCCAGCTTTTGCAATATTAGCCGCACCAAGGAAATTTGTTCAGCTTCTTTCTGAACCACTTCTGTAGATCTCCACTCACCACATGGGTCTCCACATGTGCAGAACACTCCATTTTATCAAGATTAAATGTTGTTAGGTAAAACAAGGGTGCCATTGCATCTACATCAGGTTGTTGTCTGTCTCCTCATCCTGCCTCCTATCACCAATACGAGACTTTAAGCTGGGAGTCACACATTGGGAGTGGTCTCAACAAGCAGAGGTTGGGATTTTGTGCCCCCCTCCACCCCCCCTGCATGGAAATCCCACCCTTGAGAGCAATCTGATTGGCTGGCAGCTGCAGCAGTCCCAGCAGCGCCTGATCCCGATTGTGGGCACAGGGAAGACAGCACTGAATCCGGGCTAACGGAACTCCCGGGTCTTTAGGGTGTGAAGGGATCAGGCATCCCCGGGGCGATATGGGGGATGGGTTTTGGAGGCCAAGCAGAGAGGCTTGTTAACTAGCTCAATTATTAAACGGTGAGTGAGCTGCTGATTCCAACACCAGCTGCCTGGCATTTCTGGGGGACCGGGTTGGTGATGGGCGGGAAGGCAGTGGAAAAGCCACCGTCATATTTTACTCTGCCCCCCACCCCTCCACCAAAAATAACACCCAGCCGGAGAGCCCTAGGAAGCAGCCTACATGTTTGTCCATCAAATGTGACCCACAATGGCGAGAACGTTACAATTAAACATTTGCTCCCTCCCTCGTTGAATATTTTTAAGGCAGAATTAGATAGATTCTTGACTAAAAAAGGAGTCAAAGGTTATTAGGGATAGGCTGGAATGGGGTTACAATCAAATCAGCCAAGAATGGCAGAGCTAGCTCGAGGGGCCGAATGGCAGAGCACGCTCGAGGGGCCGAATGGCGGAGCACGCTCGAGGGGCCGAATGGCAGAGCACGCTCGAGGGGCCGAATAGCGGAGCACGCTCGAGGGGCCGAATGGCGGAGCACGCTCGAGGGGCCGAATAGCGGAGCACGCTCGAGGGGCCGAATGGCGGAGCAGGCTCGAGGGGCCGAATGGCGGAGCAGGCTCGAGGGGCCGAATGGCGGAGCATGCTCGAGGGGCCGAATGGCGGAGCAGGCTCGAGGGGCCGAATGGCCTACTCCTGCTCCTAATTTGTATTTCCAGGGAGGGGCAAAAGTCAAAGAAATAAACCAAGGGCCAATAGGGAAAGCTCTGGAAAATTCCTCTCTGATACCTCATGGCACAAAATAGATTGTTGAAGAGTGGCAGTCCCATCGCCAGTCACTGTGGAAGCCACTTGTTCAGGGACCGTCCCCTGGAAACATTTTAATTAATACCAACCTGATGGCTTCATGTATAGTAAATGGGGAAGGTTGTTCAAACAGACTTGGAAGTTTCAAAGACCTGGCAGCATAGTGACACTGCACCGCTGCACCAGATTTAAAAAGATCGTGGCCTAGTTTCGGGAGCCGTTCGGAGGAGGAGCAGTCTCTGTCAGGGAGAGAACCTGAGAACATTTGAGACTTTCAGATGGTAGGTAAGTAAGAGATTTTTACTCATTTTTACTATTATTATCTTTTCAAATTGTGTGTGTGTGGGGAGGGGGGGACTAAAGTGACATCACAGAAAAGCTGTGACCTGAGTGGCTGGTTGGGAATCTACACTAAATTAAAAAAATTAAGCATTGGTAACTAATTAAACATAATTACTTAATTATAATTTAGAGGGGTATCTAAGCCAGAGATCGGAGAGTACTATATTTAGCTTTCATATTTATAGTAGAAATCTAGTGCTAGGGAACAGATAGTTAACAGTAACTTATACATTTTTAAAAAACTTTTAACTTTAATTTACTAATTAATTGACGCAATGTCAGTTAGAGGGGTGCAGTGCTCTGATTGGGAGATGTGGCAGGTCCGGGAGGCTTCCAGTGTCCCGGATGGCTTCATCTGCAGAAAGTGCGCCCAACTGGAGCTCCTCACAGGCCGCATGGTTCGGTTAGAGCAGCAATTGCAGGGGCTGGTTTAGCACAGGGCTAAATCGCTGGCTTTGAAAGCAGACCAAGGCAGGCCAGCAGCATGGTTAGATTCCCGTAACAGCCTCCCCGAACAGGCGCCGGAATGTGGCGACTAGGGGCTTTTCACAGTAACTTCATTTGAAGCCTACTTGTGACAATAAGCGATTTTCATTTCATTTCATTTCAATTGGATGCACTTAGGAGCATGCAGGTGGCGGAAAGCGTCATAGATCGCAGTTATATAAATGTGGTCACATCCAAGGTGCAGGCAGAGAAATGGGTGACCACCAGAAAGGGCAGGCAGTCAGTGCAGGAATCCCCTGTGGTTGTCCCCCTCTCGAACAGGTATACCCCTTTGGATACTGTCGGGGGGATAGCCTATCGGGGAAAACAGCAGCAGCCAGAGCAGTGGCACCACGGCTGGCTCTGATGTTCAGAAGGGAGGGTCAAAGCGCAGAAGAGCAATAGTAATAGGGGACTCTATAGTCAGGGGCACAGATAGGCGCTTCTGTGGACGCGAAAGAGACTCCAGGATGGTATGTTGCCTCCCTGGTGCCAGGGTCCAGGATGTCTCCGAACGGGTAGAGGGTATCCTGAAGGGGGAGGGCAAACAGGCAGAGGTTGTTGTACATATTGGTACTAATGACATAGGCAGGAAGGGGCATGAGGTCCTGCAGCAGGAGTTCAGGGAGCTAGGCAGAAAGTTAAAAGACAGGACCTCTAGGGTTGTAATCTCGGGATTACTCCCTGTGCCACGTGCCAGTGAGGCTAGAAATAGGAAGATAGAGCAGCTAAAAACGTGGCTAAACAGCTGATGTAGGAGGGAGGGTTTCCGTTATCTGGATCACTGGGAGCTCTTCCGGGGCAGTTGTGACCTGTATAAGAAGGACGGGTTGCATCTAAACTGGAGAGGCATAAATATGCTGGCCGCGAGGTTTGCTAGTGTCACACGGGAGGGTTTAAACTAGTATGGCAGGGGGGTGGGTACGGGAGCAATAGGTCAGAAGGTGAGAGCATTGAGGGAGAACTAAGGAATAGGGACAGTGTGGCTCTGAGGCAGAGCAGACAGGGAGAAGTTGCTGAACACAGCGGGTCTGGTGGCCTGAAGTGCATATGTTTTAATGCAAGAAGTATTACGAGTAAGGCAGATGAACTTAGAGCTTGGATTAGCACTTGGAACTATGATGTTGTTGCCATTACAGAGACCTGGTTGAGGGGAGGGCAGGATTGGCAGCTAAACGTTCCAGGATTTAGATGTTTCAGGCGGGATAGAGGGGGATGTAAAAGGGGTGGTGGAGTTGCGCTACTGGTTCGGGAGGATATCACAGCTGTACTGCGGGAGGACACCTCAGAGGGCAGTGAGGCTATATGGGTAGAGATCAGGAATAAGAAGGGTGCAGTCACAATGTTGGAGGTTTACTACAGGCCTCCCAACAGCCAGCGGGAGATAGAGGAGCAGATAGGTAGACAGATTTTGGAAAAGAGTAAAAACAACAGGGTTGTGGTGATGGGAGACTTCAACTTCCCCAATATTGACTGGGACTCACTTAGTGCCAGGGGCTTAGACAGGGCAGAGTTTGTAAGGAGCATCCAGGAGGGCTTCTTAAAACAATATGTAGACAGTCCAACTAGGGAAGGGGCGGTACTGGACCTGGTATTGGGGAATGAGACTGGCCAGGTGGTAGAGGTTTCAGCAGGGGAGCATTTCGGGAACAGTGACCACAATTCAGTAAGTTTTAAAGTGCTGGTGGACAAGGATAAGAGTGGTCCTAGGGTGAATGTGCTAAATTGGGGGAAGGCTAGAACATAGAACATAGAACATAGAACAATACAGCGCAGTACAGGCCCTTCGGCCCACGATGTTGCACCGAAACAAAAGCCATCTAACCTACACTATGCCATTATCATCCATATGTTTATCCAATAAACTTTTAAATGCCCTCAATGTTGGCGAGTTCACTACTGTAGCAGGTAGGGCATTCCACGGCCTCACTACTCTTTGCGTAAAGAACCTACCTCTGACCTCTGTCCTATATCTATTACCCCTCAGTTTAAAGTTATGTCCCCTCGTGCCAGCCATTTCCATCCGCGGGAGAAGGCTCTCACTGTCCACCCTATCCAACCCCCTGATCATTTTGTATGCCTCTATTAAGTCTCCTCTTAACCTTCTTCTCTCCAACGAAAACAACCTCAAGTCCATCAGCCTTTCCTCATAAGATTTTCCCTCCATACCAGGCAACATCCTGGTAAATCTCCTCTGCACCCGCTCCAAAGCCTCCACGTCCTTCCTATAATGCGGTGACCAGAACTGTACGCAATACTCCAAATGCGGCCGTACCAGAGTTCTGTACAGCTGCAACATGACCTCCCGACTCCGGAACTCAATCCCTCTACCAATAAAGGCCAACACTCCATAGGCCTTCTTCACAACCCTATCAACCTGGGTGGCAACTTTCAGGGATCTATGTACATGGACACCTAGATCCCTCTGCTCATCCACACTTTCAAGAACTTTACCATTAGCCAAATATTCCGCATTCCTGTTATTCCTTCCAAAGTGAATCACCTCCCACTTCTCTACATTAAACTCCATTTGCCACCTCTCAGCCCAGCTCTGCAGCTTATCTATATCCCTCTGTAACCTGCTACATCCTTCCACACTATCGACAACACCACCGACTTTAGTATCGTCTGCAAATTTCGTGGGGACCTTGCCGCGCCGTTTCAGCCGCCTGTATGTGGGAGTACCGGCTGGTGGCATTTTCATGCAGGGCACAGGTCTCGATGGCAGTCGCTAGGGTGAGTTGCTTAATTTTGAGGAGCTGCTGACGCAGGGGGTCCAACAGAACACCAAATACGATCTGGTCGTGTACCATGGAGTCGGAGGTGGACCCGTAGCCGCAGTACTGCGCAAGGATGCGGAGGTGCGTTAAAAAGGATTGGAAAGGCTCGTCCTTACCCTGCAAGCGCTGCTGGAACAGGAATCTTTCGAAGCTTTCATTGACCTCTATGCTGAAGTGGGTATCGAATTTGAGGAGAACCGTCTTGTACTTTGTCTTGTTCTCGTCGTCTGCGAATGTGAGGGAGTTGAAGATGTGGATGGCGTGTTTCCCGGCCGTGGAGAGGAGCAGAGCTATTTTCCTGGTGTCCGAGGCGTTTTCTCTGTACGTGGCTTCGAGGAAGAGCTGGAAGCGCTGTTTACAAATCGGCTGTCAAACCAAGATTCAGTACTTATCCCTGTACACACCCTTGTGCAAAATAAATAGACCACTGTACCATTGGACATTGGGAAGGAGCTACACTTTGTCAGGAGGCATAAAACAGGCCCTGTGGTTTGGTCAGATTATACATTCCATCCACCACCTCCCGTCTTGGCCCAATGCCAATGTTGAACATACATTAATTTTTATGGTTAGGTCAGCATTTTTTGCCCATCCCTAATTGCCCTTGAGAAGGTTGTGGAAAAGCGGTCTTCTTGAACTGCTGCAGACCACGTGGTGTAGGTACACCCACTGTGCTGTTAGGGAGGGATTGCAGGATGTTGCCCCAGCGACAGTGAAGGAACAGCGATATATTTCCAAGTTAAGGTGGTGAGTGAATTGGAGAGGAACCTCCAGGTGGTGGGGTTCCCAGGTATCTGCTGCTCGTCCTTCTCGATGGCAGTGACCCTGGGCCGGATTCTCTGATTTTGTGGCTAAGTGCCGATGCTGGCGTGGGAACAGTGCCGTTTTATGATGCCAAAATCAGCACCGAACCCTCACCAATTCTGGGACCGGTGATGGGCTAGCAGCAACACCGGCTAAAACCCACAGCTCCCGTGCCAAAAACGGCCGTAGGACAACCAGGTCCGTGGTCGCACATGCGCATGGTGACGACCTGCGTACCCGTACCAGCCTCCCCGAACAGGCGCCGGAATGTGGTGACTAGGGGCTTTTCACAGTAACTTCATTGAAGCCTACTTGTGACCATAAGCGATTTTCATTTTTCATTTCAGCTGCACGTGGACCCGACCTGCCAGATAGTGCCCCCCTGTACCCCCTTCGTCACCCCCGGACCACCCCCCACCAGTCCCCCCCCAGCCCCTGCCGAAGCCCCTCCAGCCAGCAGCACGGCTTCCGGCGCTAGACACTTTTAGCCTTCCAGATTTTTTTTTTAATAAACATTTTATTGAGGCATTTTTGGTATAGTAACAACAATATAAACAATATACATGAAACCATAAACATAGTGCAAAAGCCATTTACCTTTCGTACAGGCCCCCCCTTATTGACCCCCTACTCTAACCTAAACTACTCCCCCCCCCCCCGTCTGCTGCTGATTAATTTTCCGCGAAGAAGTTGACGAACGGTTGCCGCCTCCGGGTGAACTCCAACAGTGACCCTCTCAAGGCGACCTTGATTTTCTCCAGACAGGAAGCTAGCCAAGTCCGATAGCCAAGTCTCTGACTTCGGGGGCTTTGAGTCCCTCCAAGTTAATAGTATCCGTCTCCGGGCTACCGGGGAAGCAAAGGCCAGAACATCTGCCTCTTTCTCCTCCTGGATTCCCGGGTCTTCTGACACCCCGAAAATCGCCACCTCTGGACTCAGCGCTGATGTGCTCCCAAAATCCAAACAGGGCGTGGGATCTAATCCCCCCTCCTCGAAGACCTTGGGCGAGCGCCGCTCAGTGGAGACCAGACGGAACGGCACACATGGGGGTCTCCCAGGGGATTGGAGCCCCCAGGTGCTGCCCGCTGGACAGGGTGGCACACTGGCAGTGTCGTGTCAGGCTGATACTTACAAGGTGCCAAGCTGGCATTTTTAACGCGATGGGGATCAGGCCCGGGAGGTGCCTCTCTCTCTGACAATGGGCGTGATCTATCCAAATGGGAACAGGGTATAGATGAGTTGAGGCTTAGTGGAGTTCGAGGATCATGTCGAGGGTCCCGATCTCTTCCTGCATTGGGGAGTTCCAGAGAGCAGAGCTAAGTACGGCCTTGACAGTGCATTCCCCGCCATGGCTCCGATTTACCCGAATGGCCGTTCAATAGCGTGGAGTTTGTCGGCACTCTGGACACTGGGCGACTCCCGGCTAATTGTGCCCGCTGTGGGACCCTGTTCCCATTCGGGTAGATCACACCTATTGTCAGAGAGAGAATCAGGAAATTCTCGGTGTAGGTTGAAGTCACCAAGGTTGTGGTACAGACAGGTTTCCTCCACTAAAATGCCTCAGAGTTTTGGAACATTGGGATCAGAGGCCTTCATTTGAACAAAGAAGGTTAAAATGAGAAGTAACTATAATATTCTAACTCTGGCCTGGATGTGCCTCTCTCTCTGTTGGCAGGAATAGCTTCCAGAGTCCGGAGTTGTGGGCGGGTCTGATACTGGAAAAATGCTGCAGTTTTGAAAACAGCCTCGAAGAGGGGCCTTGATGGATCTAATTGGTCACCCACCTTCGTGGGGCAGATTGCGGATCTGCCGGCAGCCTGACCCGGGAAATGTGTCAGGAGACGGTGGGGAGATGGCATCAGGGAGCTGTCTTGGTTCCCAATTAACTGAACGTCCCTATCCCACACCCGCCTCCAACTCCACTTCCCGCCACCTGGGCTGATTCTACCCATTGTGCCCAGTTTCAGAAGTGAAATTTCTCAGCTGCTTAGACCCTGAACGTTGCCAGAAACTGAAGCATCTGCCTCAACAGTTTTGTTTCCATTGAGCGAGAACAGAGGTTTAATCTGGGCCCAAGTGAAAATTGCCTCTCTTCACGAATTTAAACTGCAATAATTGAAGCTTTGTTCTGCATCAGACAGCACATTGTGGCAACATGAAGTGGCGAGAGATCGTTAACATGTACAAGTAGTGGGCAGCACGGTGGCTCAGTGGTTAGCTGCTGCCTCACGGCGCCGAGGTCCCAGGTTCAATCCCGGCTCTGGGTCACTGTCCGTGTGGAGTTTGCACATTCTCCCCGTGTTTGCGTGGGTTTCGCCCCCACAACCCAAAGATGTGCAGGGTAGGTGGATTGGCCGCGTTAAATTGCCCCTTAATTGGAAAAAATTAATAAAAAATATGAACATGTAGTTGAATCTAAGGCTGTTTCCTGTTCCAAGTTGTCCTTTGACACACTGCTCACCCATAGCTGAAATAAAATCGCTTATTGTCACAAGTAGGCTTCAGCACTGAGTGCTGAATTTGGTGCATTTGAGTGCTATCGTGAGAGTTTGGTGACTGAGGGAGTATAAGGCTTCATTTTTATCTAAAGTCTAGTCTTTCTTTTATTTAGTTAATTAACTTAAAAGTTGCTGTTTGGTTTAGAAGAAGGTGAATTTTCAATCAGCTTTGAACAAAGGTTCTACTTGTAGATACTTGCAGCTGGAGCTTGTTAATTAGTTAATTGGATTAGGCCAGTTTTCAGAGGCTAGATTCACAGTATAAAAGTGATCCCCTACAGTGCAGACTTTGTTTGCACTGAGTGCTGAATTTGATGCATTTAAGTGCTATAGTGAGAGTTTGGTGACTGAGGGAGTGCTGAATTTGGTGCATTTGAGTGCTATCGTGAGAGTTTGGTGACTGACGGAGTATAAGGCTTCATTTTTATCTAAAGTCTAGTCTTTCTTTTATTTAGTTAATTAACTTAAAAGTTGCTGTTTGGTTTAGAAGAAGGTGAATTTTCAATCAGCTTTGAACAAAGGTTCTACTTGTAGATACTTGCAGCTGGAGCTTGTTAATTAGTTAATTGGATTAGGCCAGTTTTCAGAGGCTAGATTCACAGTATAAAAGTGATCCCCTACAGTGCAGACTTTGTTTGCACTGAGTGCTGAATTTGATGCATTTGAGTGCTATAGTGAGAGTTTGGTGACTGAGGGAGTGCTGAATTTGGTGCATTTGAGTGCTATAGTGAGAGTTTGGTGACTGAGGGAGTGCTGAATTTAGTGCATTTGAGTGACTGAGGGAGTTAGGTGAGGAGGGAGTAAGGTGCTCCTTTCATTTCGTTTCCTACATTTCCACAAAGAGCAAGAAGGGAGACAGGAATTTACAGAGAGTGCAGCTGACTGGGAGCAGAGTCGGAGGGCGGAGGTCCAGTTGGTCCACAGGGCAGTTATATTCTGTAAGGTAAGAGGGGATGGAGGCTAGGCCAGTTGCATGCTCCTCCTGTAGGATGTGGGTGGTGAGGGATACCACCGGTGTCCCCGCTGACTATACCTGCGGGAAGTGCACCCAACTCCAGCTCCTCAGAGACCGTGTTAGGGAACTGGAGCTGGAGCTGGATGAACTTCAGATCATCCGGGAGGCAGAGGGGGTGATAGAGAGGAGTTACAGGGAGGTAACCACACCCAAGGTACAGGACAAGAGTAGCTGGGTTACAGTCAGGGGAAAGAAAACAAACAGGCAGACAGTGCAGGGATCCCTCGTGGCCGTTCCCCTTCAAAACAAGTATACCATTTTGGATGCTGTTGGGGGGGATGACCTACCGGGGGAAGGCCCTAGTGGCCAGGTCTCTGGCACTGAATCTGGCTCTGGGGCTCAGAAGGGAAGGGGGGGAGAATAGAAAAGCAATAGTAGTAGGAGATTCAATGGTTAGGGGAATAGATAGGAGATTCTGTGGTCGCAAGCAAGGCTCCTGGAAGGTATGTTGCCTCCCGGGTGCCAGGGCCAGGGATGTCTCGGATCGTGTCTTCAGGATCCTTAAGGGGGTGGGGGAGCAGCCAGAAGTCGTGGTGCACATTGGTACCAACGACATAGGTAGGAAAAGGGGTGTGGAGGTAATAAACGAGTTCAGGAAGTTAGGCTGGAAGTTAAAAGCCAGGCCAGACAGAGTTGTCATCTCCGGTGCCACGTGATAGCGAGGCTAGGAATAGGGAGAGAGTACAGCTGAACACGTGGCTGCAGGAATGGTGTAGAAGGGAGGGCTTCAGGTATTTGGATAATTGGAGCGCATTCTGGGGAAGGTGGGACCTGTACAAGCAGGACGGGTTGCATCTGAACCAGAGGGGCACCAATATCCTGGGAGGGAGGTTTTTCTTGAACTCTTCGGGAGGGTTTAAACTAATTTGGCAGGGGAATGGGAACCGGATTTGTCGTCCAGCAACTAAGGTAGCCGATATTCAGGACGCCAAAGCGTGTAATGAGGCAGTGGGGAAGGGAACACTGACAAAGGAGAGTACTTGCAGGCACGGAGATGGGTTGAAGTGTGTATACTTCAACGCAAGAAGCATCAGGAATAAGGTGGCTGAACTTAAGGCATGGATTGGTACTTGGAACTACGATGTGGTGGCCATCACGGAAACTTGGATAGAAGAGGGGCAGAAATGGTTGTTTGAGGTCCCTGGTTATAGATGTTTCAATAAGATTAGGGAGGGTGGTAAAAGAGGTGGGGGGTGGCATTGTTAATTAGAGATAGTATAACAGCTGCAGAAAGGCAGTTCGAGGAGTATCTGCCTACAGAGGTAGTATGGGTTGAAGTCAGAAATAGGAAAGGAGCAGTCACATTGTTAGGAGTTTTCTATAGGCCCCCCAATAGTAGCAGAGATGTGGAGGAACAGATTGGGAAACAGATTTTGGACAGGTGCACAAGTCACAGGGTAGTAGTCATGGGTGACTTCAACTTCCCAAACATGAGTGGAAACTCTTTAGATCAAATAGTTTGGATGGGGTAGTGTTTGTGCAGTGTCCAGGAAGCTTTTCTAACACAGTATGTAGATTGTCCGACCTGAGGGGAGGCCATTTTGGATTTGGTACTTGGTAATGAACCAGGGCAAGTGATAGATTTGTTAGTGGGGGAGCATTTTGGAGATAGTGACCACAATTCTGTGACTTTCACTTTAGTAATGGAGAGGGATAGGTGTGTGCAACAGGGCAAGGTTTACAATTGGGGGAAGGGTAAATACGATGTTGTCAGACAAGAATTGAAGTGCATAAGTTGGGAACATAGGCTGTCAGGGAAGGACCCAAGTGAAATGTGTAATTTGTTCAAGGAACAGGTGCTACGTGTCCTTAATATGTATGTCCCTGTCAGGCAGGGAAGAGATGGTGGAGTGAGGGAACCATGGTTGACAAGAGAGGTTGAATGTCTTGTTAAGAGGCAGAAGGAGACTTATGTAAGGCTGAGGACACAAGGTTCAGACAGGGCGCTGGAGGGATACGAGATAGCCAGGAGGGAACTGAAGAAAGGGATTAGGAGAGCTAAGAGAGGGCATGAACAATCTTTGGCGGGTAGGATCAAGGAAAACCCCAAGGCCTTTTACACATATGTGAGAAATATGAGAATGACTAGAGCGAGGGTAGGTCCGATCAAGGACAGTAGCGGGAGATTGTGTATTGAGTCTGAAGAGATGGGAGAGGTCTTGAACGAGTACTTTTCATCTGTATTTACAAATGAGAGGGGCCATATTGTTGGAGAGGACAGTGTGAAACAGATTGGTAAGCTCAAGGAAATACTTGTTAGGAAGGAAGATGTGTTGGGCATTTTGAAAAACTTGAGGATAGACAAGTCCCCCGGGCCTGACAGGATAAATCCAAGGATTCTATGGGAAGCAAGAGATGAAATTGCAGAGCCGTTGGCAATGATCTTTTCGTCCTCACTGTCAACAGGGGTGGTACCAGGGGATTGGAGAGTGGTGAATGTCGTGCCCCTGTTCAAAAAAGGGACTAGGGATAACCCTGGGAATTACAGGCCAGTTAGTCTTACTTTGGTGGTAAGCAAAGTAATGGAAAGGGTACTGAAGGATAGGATTTCTGAGTATCTGGAAAGACACTGCTTGATTAGGGATAGTCAGCACGGATTTGTGAGGGGTAGGTCTTGCCTTACAAGTCTTATTGAATTCTTTGAGGAGGTGACCAAGCATGTGGATGAAGGTAAAGCAGTGGATGTAGTGTACATGGATTTTAGTAAGGCATTTGATAAGGTTTCCCATGGTAGGCTTATGCAGAAAGTAAGGAGGCATGGGATAGTGGGAAATTTGGCCAGTTGGATAACAAACTGGCTAACCGATCGAAGTCAGAGAGTGGTGGTGGATGGCAAATATTCAGCCTGGAGCCCAGTTACCAGTGGCGTACCGCAGAGATCAGTTCTGGTCCTCTGCTGTTTGTGATTTTCATTAATGACTTGGATGAGGGAGTTGAAGGGAGGGTCAATAAATTTGCAGATGATACGAAGATTGGTGGAGTCTTGGATAGTGAGGAGGGCTGTTGTCGGCTGCAAAGAGACATAGATAGGATGCAGAGCTGGGCTGAGAAGTGGCAGATGGAGTTTAACCCTGAAAAGTGTGAGGTTGTCCATATTGGAAGGACGAATATGAATGCGGAATAGAGGGTTAACGGTAGAGTTCTTGGCAATGTGGAGGAGCAGAGAGATCTTGGTGTATATGTTCATACATCTTTGAAAGTTGCCACTCAAGTGGATAGAGCTGTGAAGAATGCCTATGGTGTGCTAGCGTTCATTAACAGAGGGATTGAATTTAAGAGCCGTGAGGTGATGGTGCAGCTGTACAAAACTTTGGTAAGGCCACATTTGGAGTACTGTGTACAGTTCTGGTCGCCTCATTTTAGGAAGGATGTGGAAGCTTTGGAAAAGGTGCAAAGGAGATTTACCAGGATCTTGCCTGGAATGGAGAGTAGGTCTTACAAGGAAAGGTTGAGGGTGCTGGGCCTTTTCTCATTAGAACGGAGAAGGATGAGGGGCGACTTGATAGATGTTTATAAGATGATCAGGGGAATAGATAGAGTAGACAATCAGAGACTTTTTCCCCGGGTGGAACAAACCATTACAAGGGGACATAAATTTAAGGTGAATGGGGGAAGATATAGGGGGGATGTCAGAGGTAGGTTCTTTACCCAGAGAGTAGTGGGGGCATGAAATGCACTGCCTGTGGAAGTAGTTGAGTCGGAAACATTAGGGACCTTCAAGCAGCTATTGGATAGGTACATGGATTACGGTGGAATGATATAGTGTAGATTAAGTTATTCTTAAGGGCAGCACGGTAGCATTGTGCATAGCACAATTGCTTCACAGCTCCAGGGTCCCAGGTGCGATTCCGGCTTGGGTCACTGTCTGTGTGGAGTCTGCACGTCCTCCCCGTGTCTGCGTGGGTTTCCTCTGGGTGCTCCGGTTTCCTCCCACAGTCCAAAGATGTGCAGGTTAGGTGGATTGGCCATGATAAATTGCTCTTA
This sequence comes from Scyliorhinus torazame, assembly GCF_047496885.1. Lineage (NCBI taxonomy): Eukaryota > Metazoa > Chordata > Chondrichthyes > Carcharhiniformes > Scyliorhinidae > Scyliorhinus > Scyliorhinus torazame. Next base: position 2,004,509 of record NC_092723.1, read on the forward strand.
GTGTCCAAAATTGCCCTTAGTGTTGGGTGGGGTTGCTGAGTTATGGGGATAGGGTGGAGGTGTTGACCTTGGGTATGGTGCTCTTTCCAGGAGCCGGTGCAGACACGATGGGCCGAATGGCCTCCTTCTGCACTGTAAATTCAATGATAATCTATGATTAATCTAGGACAAAGGTTCGGCACAACATCGTGGACCGAAGGGCCTGTTCTGTGCTGTATTTTTCTATGTTCTAAATGAAGTTACTGTGAAAAGCCCCTAGACGCCACAATCCGGCGCCTGTTCGGGGAGGCTGGTACGGGAATTGAAACGTGCTGCTGGCCTGCCTTGGTCCGCTTTAAAAGCCAGCGATTTAGCCCTGTGCTAAACCAGCTGACCCTCTATCCAGCCCCATCGCTCCATCACCGCCCCCCCCCCCCCCCCCATAACAGTATGAATCTCATTCTATTTCTACTTCTCTCTAGCTTGGAAGCAAATGGACGTATTAGTGAGAGGCAGCATGGTTTTGTGAAAGGGAGGTCGTGTCTCACTAACTTGATAGAGTTTTGCGAAGAAGTCGCAATGATGATTGCTGCAGGTGGGGCAGTGGATGTTGTCTATATGGACTTCAGTAAGGCCTTTGACAAGGTCCCTCATGGTAGACTAGTACAAAAGGTGAAGTCACACGGGATCAGGGGTGAGCTGGCAAGGTGGATACAGAACTGGCTAGGTCATAGAAGGCAGAGAGTAGCAATGGAAGTATGCTTTTCTAATTGGACGGCTGTGACCAGTGGTGTTCTGCAGGGATCAGTGCTGGGACCTTTGCTGTTTGTAGTATATATAAATGATTTGGAGGAAAATGTGACTGGTCTGATTAGTAAGTTTGCAGACGACACAAAGGTTGGTGGAATTGCAGATAGCGATGAGGACTGTCAGAGGATACAGCAGGATTTAGATTGTTTGGAGACTTGGGCGGAGAGATGGCAGATGGCGTTTAATCCGGAAAAATGTGAGGTAATGCATTTTGGAAGGTCTAATGCAGGTAGAGAATATACAGTGAATGGTAGAACCCTCAAGAGTATTGAAAGTCAGAGAGATCTAGGAGTACAGGTCCACAGGTCACTGAAAGGGGCAACACAGGTGGAGAAGGTAGTCAAGAAGGCATACGGCATGCTTGCCTTCATTGGCCGGGGCATTGAGTATAAGAATTGGCAAGTCATGTGGCAGCTGTATAGAACATTAGTTAGGCCACACTTCGAGTATAGTGTTCAATTCTGGTCGCCCCACTACCAGAAGGATGTGGAGGCTTTAGAGAGGGTGCAGAAGAGATTTACCAGGATGTTGCCTGGTATGGAGGGCATTAGCTATGAGGAGCGGTTGAATAAGCTCGCCCACCCCTGCCGCCCCGCAGGTTCGTGTGAAGCTGAGCGACACCACACCGAGCAGCCCACAGTCATAAAGGACTGTAGGCTCATTAACCAGGGCTGCGAGAGACATCCTTCACTGGGACCCTCTGGAGCTGCTGCCAATCAGACAGGGAATGGCCAGTGGGTAGGGACAAAGGTGGGGTTTCAGTCTACACTCCCACCTCCCCCTCCTTCTGGGGATGAGCTTCAGGATGGATGGGGAGTTGGTGTGCCCACCCCGGGAAGCCCAGGGAGGGGGTTATGGTTGGGGGGGGGGGGGGGGGGGTTCTTCAAGGGTTGGGGTTTCTGAATGGTATTTTGTTAGTATGGATTTGTTTATTTTGTGTTTTATAAACTGAAAACTTTAATTAAAATATTTACCAAAAAAAATTCAATGTTGCAATCCGGGGTCACGGAAACCAATGAAAATTCCTCTGCTTTGAGGAGGACAAGGATCAGAAGGAGCGAGGTACCAGGCTGAGGGGCCAGACAGACACTGAGCCCTTCTGTCACAGATCCACATCTCACAAACCATTCCATTCCCTCCTCACAGAGTTGTCCTACACAGACCCAGAACTTCCATGTAGCAGCCAATGATTGCCACACACTCAGGGAGGCAATGAGCTCATTTTGCCACAAGTCATTTAGAACATAGAAAAATACAGCACAGAACAGGCCCTTCGGCCCACGATGTTGTGCCGAACCTTTGTCCTAGATTAATCATAGATTATCATTGAATTTACAGTGCAGAAAGAGGCCATTCGGCCCATTGAGTCTGCACCGGCTCTTGGAAAGAGCACCCCACCCAAGGTCAACGCCTCCACCCAACACTAAGGGCAATTTTGGACACTAATGGCAATTTATCATGGCCAATCCACCTAACCTGCACATCTTTGGACTGTGGGAGGAAACCGGAGCACCCAGAAAAAACCCACGCACACACGGGGAGGACACAGACTCCGCACAGACAGTGACCCAAGCCGGAATCGAACCTGGGACCCTGGATCTGTGAAGCATTGTGCTATCCACAATGCTACTGTGCTGCCCTTAAGAACAAATTAATCTACACTATAACATTCTACCGTAATCCATGTACCTATCCAATAGCTGCTTGAAGGTCCCTAATGTTTCCGACTCAACTACTTCCACAGGCAGTGCACTCCATGCCCCGACTACTCTCTGGGTAAAGAACCTACCTCTGATATCCCTCCTATATCTTCCACCATTCACCTTAAATTTATGTCCCCTTGTAATGGTTTGTTCCACCCGGGGAAAAAGTCTCTGTCTACTCTATCTATTCCCCTAATCATTTTATAAACCTCTATCAAGTCGCCCCTCATCCTTCTCCGCTCCAATGAGAAAAGGCCGAGCACCCTCAACCTTTCCTCGTAAGACCTACTCTCCATTCCAGGCAACATCCTGGTAAATCTCCTTTGCACCTTTTCCAAAGCTTCCACATCCTTCCTAAAATGAGGCGACCAGAACTGTACACAGTACTCCAAATGTGGCCTTACCAAAGTTTTGTACAGCTGCATCATCACCTCACGGCTCTTAAATTCAATCCCTCTGTTAATGAACGCGAGCACACCATAGGCCTTCTTCACAGCTCTATCCACTTGAGTGGCAACTTTCTCTCTGTTACTATCAGTGGCAAAATGATTGCAATGAAAACATACCCAATATCCTTTCGACAGTTTAGACAGAAACAGTGCCTGATATTTATGCAAGCTCCTTGAATCCCACTCTGTAACATGCCTTACGCTGAGTGACAGCAAGGTGCCTGGTTGAAGTTGCAATATATTCTGTATTATTCAAATGTCATTATTCAGGATGCTCGTGCTGCATTTGTCTCGTAGAAGAAGCCATTCCAATAGACAGAGGCTTAAGATTTTTGGCAGATGTGAACAATTTCTCTGCAAATATACCCAAACTCTTGCCTCAAATTTAATTAAGAATAAATCTGGACATTCTGTTCATTAATTTTAGCATTGCAACAGAAATAGATTCTCCTGAGGAAGGAGCAGTGCTCTGAAAGCTAGTGATTCAAAACAAACCTGTTGGACTTTAACCTGGTGTTGTAAGACTTCGTACTGTGCTCACCCCAGTCCAACGCCGGCATCTCCACATCAACAGAAATAGAATTATTACATTCATCCCCCACCATCTGGCCTGCAAAATCCTACCAACTGTCCTGGCTTGGTACAATTCACACCTCTTTAACATGGGGTTACCCCATCTCTGGATCTGTAAAGATCTGTAAAGATTTAATCACCTGCTAATGCTCGCATTCCAAGCATTGTTTGGCATCTTTGAATTTGTCTATATATATGTTTCTGGAACAGACCTCTGCATTCACCTGAGGAAGGAGCAGCGCTCCGAAAGCTAGTGACATCGAAACAAACCTGTTGGACTTTAACCTGGTGTTGTAAGACTTCGTACTGAACAGAAATAGAGACAGACAAGAGAGCAAAATAAAAGGATTGAATAAATATATATTTTTTTAATTGCTGAAGGTGGTATCTTTGAATACAGTGGGGTATAAATGGGGTATAGTCACAGAACATAACAACTAACATGCCAATCTGTCTAAGATAGTAAATAAAAAGAGGAAAAAAAATACCCCTGTGTGATTTGATAGATGTAGTGAAAAATACCTCAGACATATGTTATATAGAAAGAATAGAGCTGGACAATGCAATCAAAACTCAACAGTTGTATGAAATAAGCGGAGGTCAATATACGGCTCGTCAAAACCTCGATACACGACTTTTCAGATTTCAAAACAGCAGCTTACAGCAATAAACACTGATCAGCGTCACATTCAGACCAACACTAATTTTCACCAAACAAGCCCAGCTGGAACAGGAAGGGGTCAGGTTGGTTCCTCGGTTCAAATCCCCTCCCAGAAGGACGAAGTGTAAATGGGGATTTGATCGAAACCCAACCCACCAGTGGCAGGTGGATTAGCTTAAAGTAGGGACTCTCGATCTTCCAATGACAAGGTTCGACATCGTCCTCACAAAAGTTCACATTCGGTATAATTTTGACTTAACCTTCTTGTGACGCCTGAATTTGCATGACAATTTGGAGATGTGAAATGAAGACAACACAAAATTTTTAAAAACCCACCCAAAGTGAATTCAGTGTAAAATACGACTGCAGGTCCCCATCGGAGACACACATGGTCCAGTTCCTGTGGTCGAGCTGTCCTGAGATTCAGTGAATATGTCTCTTCCCAAGTGAAACCTCTATATTGCTAACACTAATTGTTTTCATGTAGCTATATGACATTTTAATGCTATATACAAGTTGTGTTTATAAAACTAAACTATTATATAGATCAGCACTTGTGGATTGTGCGTGTGTACGAAGGAAAGAGCAATGGGACGCAAAGCAAAGTGTTGGCTCAGAATGTGATCACGTTTGACACTATTCTTATTCGACACAGTCAGTGATTAGTACAGTCCATTTTACTTAACACAAGTACCTGATTGGTGCAATTTCCACCTGTACACCACCGGCATACTGGGAGGGCAAACAATGGATCACAAAGGGGCACACTGGATTTTCTACCCCTGTCCACTCCAGGCATAATGACTGCCGTCACATGGAGCTGATACTGTAGCACCCACCAGCACAGCAGCTGCACAAACTCTGCACTGTGCCTGAGCTGCACTGAGCCAGGCTCGGCTGGAAGGTGAATTAATTTAGTGTAAAAGGTGCTCCCTGAACTCTGCCAGTTCCCTGGGTTCAGGGCTGAAATGACAGGCAGCAGCTGTTTTGGAAAGGCCGCTGGCCATTCTGAGAAACCCTCACAGTAGAAAGATCTTTTTGAGAAATTGGCTGAAGAGCAAGGCATTGGTGGGATTTAAATGCTACGCAGGCCTATTACAAGGAAATGATGACCCGTAAGAATACTGCAATTATTTTGCATTTGGAATGCTACTCAGTTCTTCCAGTCACACTGTGTTGGGTGTGGCCTCTATTCACAAACAATGCGCAGCTTTAATAAGTCTATACCGTTGGTGAACAGGCTCCACGGCCCGCTAGGCCTGCTCTGCAGTGTACACTGGGCGCTAACAACTGCAGCGCCTCAGGAACGTGGCATCATGTAATTACTTCTTGGACTTTTGAGCAGTAGAACAAAGTGTAGTCAAAAATAATACTGCCTCTTTTGAAAAATAAATTGTGTTAATTACTTTCCATCTCAATAATTCACTCAGATATTTAGAAAAATATTGCTGTAATGTGATATTTTCTGACAAATGATCAATGCCTCCTGCCAAAGGGCCTTGGCTCATTAAACGACCCTGATTCGCAGCCTCCTTGAAGTGGATTTACCTTATTTATTCACACAGTGCTCGGTGACCCAATGGTTGGCTCTGTACTCAGTGCAGCAAGTTGCCTATTACAAGAAAACAACTGAAAATCCCATTTCCTGTCCATCCCAGATTCATTTTTGCACCAATACCACATTCGTACTTTTGCCTCAAATGCTTACCAGAATTTTTGATGCAATCTCTGGGAACTTGATCATCCTCCATGGTGCACTGTGCATTGCCACTTAGCACAGCAGTAAAGAAAATTAAGAGTTACGAAGGGAAAGTGAATCTTCTCTGAAGGTTTTTGGAGAGCTCAAGATTTTATTTCTTTTGAGTGTACTGGCATCACAGAAATCCTCTGCTGTTTCTTCAGAAACTAGTAACAATTTTAGTTTGGATTCCATTTGTCGGATTCAGTGCTCAAGATTTTAGACCTTCAGAAAGATCAGAGCAGGATGTGGATATGATTAATTCTTGGAAAATACTGTAGTCTGGCCCAATTTCAATCAGCTAGCTCTCGAAGTCTTTTTTTGCCAAAGTTTAAATTAATTGCCTTAAAGAATTCTCCGATCTTCAGGATACAAATAAAAGGATAACATTTATTGTGAACATAAGTTGACAGCAGACCTTAAGTGGGGAAAACCTTAACATTTCTTATCCAGTCCTTTTCTTCTGGTTCACATCAGCCCCTCGCTCTGATCTACTGACCCTGTAATATCTGCAACAACCCTCCTAATTGTTAGCCATCTGAGCCCAGCTTCACAGAACTGATAAAACTCCTCAATGCCAATTTGTTTCCATCCAGTTAACAAGTATTGCCTTATTGCCTAAATTGCATCTTAATTGGAAAAAAATAATTGGGTACTCTAAATTTTTTTTAAAAGTTAATGAAGATAGCCTGTTCGCAATACCAATTTATCTATTTGATCTTTACTCTTGGGGCTGGTTGAGACAGGCTGAACAACTTGGGAGTGCATCGTAGCGAAAGCACTAATTCCCAGACTGTAAGAAGTTCCAGCTCCTGTACCCTTCCAAAAATAGTGAGCAAATTTATGAATGTACGTTTCCAAAGTTATGGTTTACCACCTGACTCTGTGCATGTGGCGTTGCAGTGGGATTGGAGCGGTGAGGCTGCGAACCCTAATGTTCAGCTTCCCTTCACCTGCCAACAACCCTTACCAGATAACAAGTTCACTAAGTTCCGTCTACTTAAAAAAAACACTTTTTTTGAAACGTATTTATTGTAAGTGGAAATATTTACAACAATTTTGGTTTAAGTAATTTGAAATGTTGGGGAGAAAAAGGAGTAACCCTTCTTTTGGGCAAAGTGGTTGCTCCCACAGAGCTCATTTCCCAAACGCTCAGATGACAGTGGTGTGGTCAGAAATGAACGAGGTGCCACTTGATTCATGGGACCTCAAGAGGTGTTAACATAGTGGTATTGATTGGATAAATGTTAAATATGTTGGCTCAGTGTTTCACATACACTTGTGCCATTGTGCTGTGATGATGCCAGAACATTCATACTAGAATTTCCGGAATCCTTCATTTAGGCCAAACGTGACGCCCAAAATTGGAGGAGCCAAGTGGGCTCCTGTAAAAAGCAACTTGAAATAAAATCTTTAATATTAGGTGTATTATTTTATCAAAGTTGGTCAGTATTTCCAAAGTATTGTGGTAGAAATTGTCATACTTGCCCTTCTCAAATATGGCAAACTTCAAAATATCGAAATATTATTCTTCATTTGAGCGATTCACCAGAGCAGCATTTTCAAACTGTTGTCCTAACCCACCCCGAAAAGGGACACATGAACAAAGACTTGTGATGATATGGGTCTAAGATGACCGAGACAATACTGTAGACAACTCAACTCTCTACTCTGTCCATACGAACAAAAAGATGTTTCTCACAGTTCGAAAGGCAGATTGTCTCTCTTACGCCTCAAAGACATTTTGCTATAGAAGGATTTGCCAACAAGTCCATACAATTGACTTCAAACTTTTTAAACTGCTATTCCACCGCAAAGACTAATGAAACAGCTTAAACAAACATTCATAAGAAATATGAGCAGATGGACAAACACCTTTGGGTTATATTCTGTGAACCATCTCAATCAGAGTTTAGAATTTTATTTTACTGTGCATTTTCCTTCTGGAAGTCTTGTTGCCCTTTCTGAATGGAGACATTTATTGGATATTTGGTGCAGGGTAAGTAATTATTTCAAATTCTAGATGCAAGGCATTTTAGCCAATTATATAATTTCAGTGACAAATATGGGCAAATTCACCATTCCACTACAGATGAGCCTCACTCAAAAAGCTTTTTCAGCCATCTCTAACCCAAGACCTCTGAGCTTGGCATCAATAAGATTTACTCCTGAGAGAGCAGAGGGACAACTATTCACCTTTACCACAGGGAAACTAGAGACTTGACCTTGTAAAGCATAGCTCTCCAGTATTTTAATGCTTACCAGTGGGAAATGCTGTTTATTTGCACTGCCTTATAAAGAAAATAGTGTTGCATTTTGTAATTACGTTATGTGCAATCATTTATGTGATGTGATGGGAGTTAAAACAGTTGTTGCCAGATTGTAGGAACAGTAAGATCCCTCCCAATGTGACCACATTCCAACTAATCTGAAGAATCAATTCCATTTTGGTTAGTTTAACCATTTAGGGTCTGAGCATGAATATAGTCAAACCATTGAGAACTCCAAAATACGGCACATCTAGAAACATCGGAAGGTTTTTGATATAAAATGTATACTGCAAGGCAGCATCTGAAATGGATACTGTAAAACCTGTTCCGTTCATGGGGGATCTCACGAATTTTGCGAATTTGTTTAAAAATCCATGAAAAAAATTAATGCAAGCTTTTAATAATACAGCTTTTAGCGTTAAAAATGTTCAAATATAATGAATATCTTGATCTTTTAAAAATCACAAAATTTTAATCCCACGAAACCAAGGTGGTTTTAAAGTAATTGAATAATGCTGCAAATAATAAGACAAATTGCAAGATTGCAGGAACAAAGTTTCTCCGAAATAAGCTTTACACAGAACGACAAAATCACAAAGGAATATTCAGTTGAAAGACTGAGTCAGCCTTTCGCAGAATTCACAAGATGACCTTTCCCGACAAACCCCGTTCGCAATCCTCTTACATCGGTTTAAAAAAAACCTGGCCACATATTGGCTAGTAGTATCACCACAGAGAGCTCACCTCAGCACAAGAGGCAGAATTCAAATTTAACAAAAATTTTAAATCCAAAAAGCCAACCGATTAAATTTTTCTGAACTTCATGCGACATTTAAAAATAACTTTCTAAAAATGAATGAGGCCCACTTCCTGGCGCACTTCCCCATGTTGTTTCTCAGTGGCTGGCTGGAGCTGGCGCAGTTAAGGCTTTCTTTCTCCTTTTTATCAGCAAGGGATTGCAAGACTCTTCTATCTTTTTGATTTTAATTTGTTCATAGTCAACCCTCATGGTTGCCAAGGCACTGGTCATTTCCTCCTGTCATAAGAGAAAACTGTATTAGAACTATGAGCCAGCATAATAGAAATACGACATAGCGCTGTTTGTACCCATCTCATGTCTCCTCATTGTCCCAGTTGAAAGGATCTGGCCAGGGACTTGCTCCCAATTCTCTGCCCAGAATCCCTTCCAAATTGGCTCCTAAGGGATGCATCAGAGCAACCCTCCAATAAACCATCATCAAGTTTCCTTTCGCTCCTGGGTGAGAGTGCCTTGTCTCAACTTGGATATCAACATAATTCAGATTTGTGCATAGGACTAGGAGCATTGCAGGTATACACTTGAGAAGTAATAACTTGCAGCTCCAATCCTGACCAAGAATTCAATTAAATTCCCTCATCCCACACTCGCTCTCCATGGTGGACACAACTTTCGGAACGGGTGTGGCAAAACCAGCAAATTTGTTCTAGACCTTTGTAAAACTTTTAACCATTTTGTTAAGGCAGCGAATGGTATATAATGAGAATTGATTTGAAACTTTGGTGGGGTCTACAAATGTCACACATTAAATTGCCTTTGTACCAAATCTCATTATAACATGTTTCAAACACAGACAAAAATTCCACTTTGTGGTTTCCTGGAGTTGTGTGAAATAGGTAATGTGATTGCAACAAAAATGGTGAAAAGTCATCTTTCAGCGTTGCAGCTGAAAGTTGTTCCTGAGGCATCACCAGTCTGGACCTTTGCTATTACCACCTCAACCGCTTCCCTTTACCCTTTTAACATCTTTATGAATTAACAGACAGGGGACAAACTGTTTTGCAGGCTGGGCTTTTCCTCCTTGGGTGAGCTCAATGTTCTTCATCAAAATCATACAATAAAGCTGGACTGCTGATTTTACCCCTATTATTTACCCAACTACTAATTCCTGAATTGGGATCACTATATTCATTCAGAAAGGCATGTCTGGACCATAATAGTGCGAGACCTCTGGCGGCCAGATGACAGTGACTGGGTGGGAGAGAGTAAAAATTGAAACTTTATAAAATAATTCGACTTTAGGCAGTTAGTTGTGGGCATTAGATGGCACAATGCTACAGTCAGGTAAGACCTGCATTTGATCCTCAAACTCTGTGCAACACGTTTACAATCTCGGCCGTGCCCTCAGAAGGGGAGGCAAATAGGCAAGTCACCTTGGGAAAGGGAGAATAACTGGGACACAAGATTGAACTTGTTTCTTGCTCTAAGGGTCAAGTCAGAAAAACCTCAGGTTTGAATTCTGCTCCCTGCTCAGTTAATGTGGACTGCGTGATGGTATGAGCAGTACAATTATTTTAAATCCTACAATAGATTGGAATTTTCCTTCACTGGTTTTGGTTTTGTAAAAGCTTACAGCTAAAATCAGAAAAGGAAAATCTAAATTCCTGCAGTGAACAATGTTATAGACCCTATGATGATTGACAGGATTTTAAAAAGTGGCAGTGAAGAAATCAGCAATGAGGTGCATGAATGATCCATTTAGATGTTACACTGCGTTTCCACGAACGCAGCCTGAAATGTGCCAGGTTTCTCTGCCAGTTGTGTTACAGGACTGGACAGTAATCCCATTTTACCTTTACATCTTCCCATAGATCTTTCTCTTCCTTCAAGACCCTGCTGGTATGAAGAGGCGTCTGCGGTACCTGCATCGATTGCTGAAGAAAATGAAAAACAAAGATCAAAGTCATTCAAAGTTGAGAATCAAGAAACAAAATGGACATCACCTGAAAGCGCAGGCAATAGAGGTGCTTCCTCAAAACATGTTTAAAGTTGGTTGTTTGCAGATTCAAACTAAACTATTATGGTTCACCTTAATATATTGTGAAGCACAGTATAGAATCTGTCAATTAAAATGCAATTTTCGCTTGTATTAGCAGTGCACATCTGGAAGGTGTAGTGATCTCTGTATATCAATATACATGATCAATATATGTAATGCTAGTCCAGGCAATTGAACACTAGGGGCGGGATTTCCCGATCCCCCGCCTGGTCAGAGAATCGCCGGGGGGGGCGGTGTGAATCCCGCCCCCGCCGGCCGCCGAATTCTCCGGCACTGGAGATTTGGCGGGGGCGGGAGTCGCACCGCGCCGGTCGGCGGGCCCCCCCCCCCCCCCCGGCGATACTCTGGGCCGCGGTGGGCCGAAGTCCCGCTGCTGTAATGCCAGTCCCGCCGGCGTGAATCAAACCACCTACCTTACCGGTGGGACCAGGTGGCGCAAGCGGGCTCCGGGGTCCTGGGGGGGGGGGCGCAGGGCGATCTGGCCCCGGGAGGTGCCCCCACGGTGGCCTGGCCCGCGATCGGGGTCCACCGATCCACGGGCGGGCCTGTGCGTGGGGGCACTCTTTCCCTTCCGCGCTGGCCATAGCCTTCGCGATGGCCGACGCGGAGGTGACCCCGCGCGCATGCGCAAGGATGACGTCAGCAGCCGCTGACGCTCCCGCGCATGCGCGGACTTCCGCCGGCCTGGCGCCAAAGGCCTTCCACGCCAGCCGGCGGGACGGCAACCACTTCGGCGCGGGCCTAGCCCCTAAAGGTGAGGGCTTGGCCCCTAAAGGTGTGGAGAAATCCGCACCTTTGGGGCGGCCCGACGCCGGAGTGGTTCATGCCACTCCATCCCGCCGGGACCCCCGCCCCGCTGGGTAGGGGAGAATCCCACCCTAGACGTCTCACTGTCAGGACCTATATAAATAGCTTTCCCGCTCTTTCTGAAAGAGTGTGAATCAGGAATGCAGGGAGAAGACATAGGAAAACTAGAGAGAGAAGTTATAATTTATCAAAGCATTGTATTGTATAATTTAATTAGTTATCTCTGCAATTGTTTCTTTGTTTTACTAGTTGAATACTAAGTAAAAGAACTCACAATATTTACTTATATTACTCAATAAATTAGTTTGTCTTTACAAGAAGACTACTGCTCATTTCAACAACTCGGCTGCTTCAAAAGAGTAATATATATAGTACACAAAATAATATAACAGGAGGTTTTATTGTAAATCATTGTCATTGTGAATTAAAAAGCTTGGATTAGTAACGGCGTAGTTGTGGGGGGGGGGGGGGGGGGGGGGGGGGGACTCCCTTATGTCTCTGAAACAAGACGGAGCAAATACCTTCAACATGGTAAAATGTAAATTGCTATTAATGCATTCATAAAAAAATTCCTCTCCCACTATTTATTTTTTTCATAAATTTAGAGAACCCAATTCTTATTTTTCCAATTAAGGGGCAATTTAGCGTGCCCAATCCACATGCCCTGCACATCTTTGGGTTGTGGGGGCAAAACCCACACACACACGGGGAGAATGTGCAAACTCCACACGGACAGTGACCCAGAGCCGGGATCGAACCCGGGTCCTCGGCACAGTGAGGCAGCAGTGCTAACCACTGCACTACCATGATACCTGGTCTCTCACTATTTAAAAACATTGGGCGTGACTCTCCCCCAAAATTTCTAACTGTCATATTGGCCGCATTTGACGGGATGTTCCCCGTTGTTTTTTTGAGTGAGATCCAGATCGCGATTCACCGACACAGTCATTATTTTGAGCCTTAGGGAGCTTCTCCCTGGTCAAGCCCACAGAGAGGTCACGATCCAATGGCCACGCTGCGTCCAGAAAGCAGCTCACCTCGGCGCAGCGTGGCCAATATAAGCCAGGAGACCCTGCTCCAAAGATCTACCTGGCTCACTACGCATCGCAAGATCTAACATGATCTCGCAAGATGTAGCGACGTGAAGCCTGCCCACTGTGAGCTTGATCACTTTTCGGCAAATCTGCATATTAGAGCGAGACAGTTAGTCTCACTTAATGTGCAGATTCCGGAGTTATCCGAGGCTTTGGATCAATCTCTCTTGCCTCGGAGACCTCGGGCGAATGTCGTTTAGCGCTGGTCTCCACAAACAGGAACCACATGGAACAGCACTCGTGGGGGGTCTTCCAAAGAATCGGAGGCCCCCAGGTGCATGCCAGGTGGGCACCCTGGCACTGTCACCTGGGTGCGAGCCTGGCACTGCCACCTGGGTGTGGGCCTGGCACTGCCACCTGGGTGTGAGCCTGGCACTGCCACCTGGGTGTGAGCCTGGCACTGCCACCTGGGCACCCTGGCACTGCCACCTGGGTGTGAGTCTGGCACTGCCACCTGGGCACCTTGGCACTGCCACCTGGGTGTGAGCCTGGCACTGCCACCTGGTTGTGGGCCTGGTGGTGCCACCTGGGTGTGAGCCTGGCACTGCCACCTGGGTGTGAGCCTGGCACTGCCACCTGGGCACCCTGGCACTGCCACCTGGGTGTGAGCCTGGCACTGCCACCTGGGTGTGAGCCTGGTGCTGGCACTCCCCTCCCAGTGCAGATTGGGGCTTGTGGGCAGGAGGTACTCGAAGGTTGGGCCATTTCCCGATCTCTCACCTCACTGAGGAGTCCCGGTGAGCAGAGCTCCTCAGTGTACAAACGGGGCTGTGTGCGGCCTCGGCCCCACATTCCCCATTGCAGCCCCTAATCAACCGCAAGACGTGTTTTATATCCTTGTGTTGCGAGCGCCGGGAAACGCGCGGCTAAATGCGCTCGCTATGGGACTCTGTTCCCATTTAGTTAAATCGTGCCCTTAGAAATGTTTTCAACACTGGGGAGCTGAATCCGCCAGTCAGCCGGCTCCTCAGAGAGCGGGGCGCCATTTTGAAAGGACACCCCGATCTTTAAGTGAGCTTGAGATTCCCCCACCCCCCCCCCCCCCCACTCACAGGCAATGCCGCGCCCCCCTACAGATGTGGACATTACCCCCACCCCCCAGGTGGCAGTGCCAGTGTGCCCAGTTCGCACCAGCAGTGCCCAAAGAGCATGCACGTGGGTACCTCCGATTCCCTGAGAAACCTGCACGAGTGAGGACACCCCGCTATGGGGTCACTGAGGGCCCCCCTTTCAGGACCCTCCATCTTCAACCACCCGAACCTTTATGATGCCCTTTTATTACCCTCCTTCACACCCCCCCCCCCTTTCATGGGTATGGTCTCCCTCCATTGGCAGTGCTGAACAGGCACTGCCAGGCTGCCTGGGTGCAAGGGGACTGGCCTGTCGCCGGTCACCAGTGAGGGCGTGATCCAGATCGCGCCGGGCGCTGTGGGTGACGCGATCCCCGCTTTGCACCCAGCACAAAGCCCATTTGGGACTCTCCCGCAATGCTCCCATCGCAACAAGATCAGCGGCGGGCACAACACGCTGGCAAAATCGCACCCGTTAATCCTATTAACTGGGGTGCTTTGCTTTTAAAATAGCAGAAAGGAACTTCGACAAATAACCACTTGGCCAAGAGCTTGCCAAGGGCTACAATCTTTTTAAATGATTGGAGAGAGGGAAGAGGAGAAACTGAGTGAAAAAAGGTGGAAGAAAAGAAAACTTCCTGAACAATTATGTAAGGAAAAACAAAATAATTTTTTCTCTAGGAATGGCTTCTCTCAAAGCCGTCAAGCCCATTCCACAATAAAGTACGTACGTTAATCCACGGGTGGTTCATAAATTCCATGATGGTCATGCGCTGCGTCGGCTCAGTCTTCAGGAGATGTCGAATCAGCTGTTTGGCTGAAAAATTCAACAATGCGCAAATACAATGTGTTTTATGACACGTGTGATGTTATTTCAAATCCTCCGAAGCTATAAACAAGTCATAAACTACAATTCATTAAACCACCAGCAGTGAAAAACAAGAAAAAGAACATGGCTTCTGGGAGATGCACACATCATTCCAAGTAGGTGGAGTAGGCACAACTGAGGTCAAAATCAAAAGTGAAGTTAAATAGCCAATCAGATTGACAGCTGGCTCTCTCATCCTGCAGCCCAGGGCTGGTGACATTCTGGCAAAGTAATATCCACATTGAACAAATCTGATGGGTGAAGATGTTGCATTCATCAAAGAACAATCTACACTTTTGCTAGCAGGTTATCTAAATACCTTCATGAACAACCTCATGAAGGCCCCAAGTTCTCAACCTTGCCCCTCGCCTGAGGTATGGTGATCCTCAGGTTTAATCACCACCGGTCAGCTCCCCCACTCTAAGGGGAAAGGCGCCTATGGTTATCTGGGACTATGGTGACTTGACCTTACCTATCGAAATGCCAGTCACTGCACCCTAATCGCAATTCATTCCTCTTTATGGCAAAGTTAACCGTGAAAGACTGTGACATTTTAATTCGGTGAAATGTATTTCAAGTCAGTTTAGGGAAGTTACATTACCCTCCTCCGATACTTCTGACCATTCTGGAGTGGGGAATTCATATTGCCCCATTCGGATTCGCTTCTTCATCCCAGGTGAGATGGCCAGTCCATGGTTGGAGTAGAATGGAGGATAACCACACAACCTGTAGATATATAAAATAAAAGGGTTTGTTTTAACATATACAGAACTTGACCAACCTACATGAGCAGGTTCGAACACAGCAGAACTGAAGATTATCTTTGGGTCATAAGAAAAACAGCTGAACTGCAAAATGAATATCTGTAGAAATCATCACTTTGGATATAGCTATTGTTCTGGTTCATCCAGAACATTGTCTAGCTGCACTTTTCAATGAGCAAAGGAATGTTACAAAATTTGCAGAATGTTCAACTAGTGTAGCATCAGCAAGACTGTCAATTATATCCAATTTCAAATAACTTCTATGCTCTTACATCAAATCTATTCATTTACTAATATAAAATTATAGCACAAAATTGATCAAATGTCAGTGAGTTCGCTAAAGGCCCGAGCTGGGAATCTCAGTCGGCTCAAAGCCCGCTGCAGAGTCAAATGTGCTGCCTTTTGAATGAGATATTAGACCACCTCTCAAGTGAATATAAAAGGTGTCTCACAGCACCAGGGACCCGGGTTCAATTCCAGCCTTGGGTGACTTGTGTGGAGTTTGCAAGTTCTCCCCGTGGCTGCGTGGGTTTCCTCCGGGTGTTCCGATTTCCTCCCACAGTCGATGATCAGAATAAGGATTCTATGGATCTCACAGCATAATCTCAGAGAAGAGCAGGGTAGTTTAGTGTCTTGGCCATACTCACTCTCCTGATTAATATCACAAGCAGTTTATCTGGACATTATCACATTGCTGTTTTGGGGGTTTGGCTGTGCACCTTTTGACCAACGGGTTTCCTACATTACATCAGTCACTAAACTTCAAAAGATCCTCATTGGTTGTAAAACACTTTAGGATGTCCTGAGGTCACAAAAGATGCTGTATAAGGGCAAGTCTTTCTTTAACCATTCCCAAAGATTGCCATCAAAGAAGATCCTGAGGGCAAGATGAAGATTGAGTGGGCATTAATTTCCTTTTTACATTCTCCATCTAAACTGGAACATTGCATAATTACTGTTTCAAAACATCAAATAAATCATGTTAAGCTTTTGGTACAGGCAATGGAAAACGGCAGATAAAAATGTTGCTACTTCACCGAAATACCAAACCATCTTGACAGGTTTCTCTTTCGACTGGTGCAAACAAAGAACGGAGTGCATTTCTGTCATTGCATCAACTTGCAGTGTGAGAGTTTAGTAAGTGTAGCTGCAGGAAAGGAAGGCTAGCTGACAGCATTGCGATGAGGTAGAAGGACACGGCTCGAGGGTTGTGCAGTTAGATGAACCTGCAATCCAGTTTCTATTGTGTACTGTTGTGGTTGCCATCTTTATTCAGTGTAACTTATCTGTCAGGTTTTGGAACAACTGTGAACTTATCAACCTAAAGTGCAAAATCAAAACCTCAAACTAGTCAGTCAGAGAAAAAAAAAACAATGGCACCCTGTACTGGCTGGAATATTAACGGATAGATAATAAAAATGTAATTTCTTGATGTAAATTCAAACTTGAATTATTGAGATTATATCTGCATTAGACACTCATTTTTGATGGTCTTTCAATAGCACATTTCTTGGGTTTCCAATGAAAGGACATGACTGAACATTAGCATCTTTTTGCTTTAATGTGGCAATACCGTTGAGTAAAAGCTAAAACACGTCAGTGCAGACTATCGGAACAAATAAATACAACCTTTTGAAGGGAGGTCATGACATCAAGTTAACTTTAGCAAAACAGGAAAAGTTTTTTACAGAAGCAACCTTACCAGCACTGGAATTTTCAGATGAAAAAATATTCTTAAAAGGAGGATAATGCGGCCAAAATCACAAACAAAGCTTTTGTGTAGCAGAAATCTGTGGTTGCTGCAATTTTATTTTTGCAGTTTTTCTCCCCTTCTGCACAAGAAACGACTCGACTGAAGCCAGCAAGAGGCTCCACTCAATATGGTAACAGCAGCATCCTTTCCCGAGCTGGTTACTGGTCAGGAGGAATTTCACAGCACATCCACCTGCATTCCGAACCTGTCAGGAACTAACCCAAGTGAGTGTGCAATTGGGGGGGGGGGGAAGCTGCCTCAGTGACACTGACAGGCTGAGAAGGCTTTGATCAGTTACACTGAAGAGTTGCAGCTATGGCCAGGTGAGAGGCTGCGGGTCACAGCAGTTCTTCGGAGAGTGCTAACACTGCTTGCTAAGTTTTCGGAAGGTTCTTCACCTTGCCAGCAGCTCCTGCAGCTCCACCGTGCTCCTCCTCTAATAATAATAATAATAATAATTGTTTATTGTCACGAGTAGGCTACAATGAAGTTACTGTGAAAAGCCCCTAGTTGCCACATTCTGGCGCCTGTTCGGGGAGGCCGGTACGGGAATTGAACCGTGCTGCTGGCATTGTTCTGCATTACAAGCCAGCTGTTTAGCCCACTGTGCAAAACCAGCCCCTATGAGTGGGCAAGAGCAGAGGGAGCAACACCGGCAGCAGCACCTTCTCTAGTTACCGTCTCCGCAGCAATACGTCCTTCGACAGGGCAGACGGAATGGCACCAAGATCCAGCTGGAAGGCGATGAAGCCCCAACACGGCGTTTATAGACCGAGGATCAGCTCTCTCAACCTGACCGACCACCAGTGCCTCGGGCTCCCGATGCAGGTCATTGCTGATATCTGCACTTTCCTGGGAAAAGTTTTCCTTCCCACTCAACATTGCATCGGCAGTCTGCCGTTGGAGAACTAGTCCCCCCCAGTCCACCCCCCGCCCCCCATCCCCCATCTCTGCAGGAGAGAGAGCAGAAAACTGAGATGCAAAGAGAGAAAACAGTGCGCATGTTCACAGTATGGAGAGGATTTGGTTGAGGCACGTGTGTGAAAGGGCATCAGTATTGGCAAAGTTACACCATCTTACACGGGGGCCCAGCAAGAGAAGCTGCCAAGGAGCTGTGCGAGTTTGAGACTGAGCAGCAGAAGCTCAGCCTGGAGGATGGCATCGTCCTGTGGGAAGTTCGTGTTGTGATCCCAAGCCGGAGTTGGATCGCTTCATGAAGACAAACGGGGTGAAGCACATCCGGACGGTCCCATGCCTCCCTCCCTCAAATGGTCTGGCTGAGTGCAGACCTCTCATTCTTTGCTGATTTTTAAATTCTGTCTAATCTTCTGACCTACCACAGATGTTTCAGAATTCTCTGCTTTTTCTTTCAATTCTTTAACTCCTTCAGTCAGCATCTGTCTGTCTCGAGTCTTCCTTTCTCTCGGGAATGTATCTTTGCTGAAAGTTAGGAAATATCTCCTGAAATGTGTATCACTGAAGGACAACAGGCCACGAGATCCGTGGAGATGAGTCAGCTAAGCTCTTTACTCAGCTTCCGGACCAGACCACGCGTGACAACCAGAGTGGCAGCGGCTGAACCGTTGATGGGCCGAAGACGGAAACCTGCTCAGCCTAATGTTCCCTGATATTATGGGAAAGTAGAACAGGGACAAGACCTTCAGAGGTGGCACCAAAGAGGGCGGGCACAGTTCCGAAGATTACGACTGGGGGACACGGTGACGGTGCCTGGTGGATTCCAGAGGCTGTGGTGAAACAGGTTGGACCGGTATCGTACCTAATACAGACTTGAGAACAGACGGTGCGAAAGCACCAAGCTCACCTCCGGAGCAGGGAGCCAGAGTTAGGACGAACCGTCTGCCAACCCTGCCAGCCGGGTACAAGGGGGCCTGGTAACGTCGCCCCCTGGGGGCCTCGACACGGAGATGCAGGAAACAGAATTTGACATGGAGACTCCGACATCCGGGTTTTCAGACAACGGCCAGGAAATGATCGCCAATGTGCCTCCCAGACGGTTGGCAACGGAAATGACGTTCCCTGACACGCTACACGACCCCCGACCCGCAACAGCCCCAGATGCAGCCACAGGCATCGTGGACAAGACAGCCTCCTCCACTTCCTACAACAGAAGGACTTACAGACTTGGGGGGGTGGGGATGTTATAACCCCCAAGTAACTCACAGGGATGATCCGATTGATTGCTTGATCTCCCATGGGGCTCGTGGAGTACGAGCTTCCCCGTTGAGGGCCAACAGTGAGCTTGTTAATTCCCTGAGATAAAAACTGGCCACTGAAGGAGGCGGAATCTCAGGATGGTCCCGGCTGGGACGCGGACTCTGGGAGTTGCTGTATTTCCCAGCTGTGAGTAGGAAATAAACTCCTATCAACTCTCCTCTTCGAGAATACTCACTGACTACACGTGGGTAGGGCAGTAGAAATGCAGCGATACACATTTCAGGACTTATTTCATAACTTTCAGCAAAGATACATTCCCGAGAGAAAGAAAGACTTGCGAGAGACAAATGCTGACTAAATGAGTTAAAGATAGTATCAAATTGAAAGAAAAAGCAGAGAATTCTGAAAAATCTCTGCTTCAGGTCAGAAGATTAGACAGAATTTAAAAACCAGCAAAGAATGAAAGCTGGCTAGAAATATAAAAACAGATAGCAAGAACGTCCAGAAGCATTCAGGAAGCAAAAGAGTCATTAATGCGAGAGATGAGTCTGCGGAATTAATAACAGAAAATAAGGAATTGGCGGAAGCATTGAAGGGATATTTTATATCTTCACTGAAGACAGAATACAAAAATAAAAATAACAAAACTAAACAGAAATCACAGAAGTAACATCCCAGAAATATTTGTAAATTAGAGGATTAAAGGGAGGAACTAAAAACAATTACAATCGCCAGGGAAAGTGCACCCAGAAAACTATTACAACAAGGCTGACAAGACCCGATGGACTTCATTTTAATCTCCTAAAAGTGTCTGCAGAGATAGCAAATGTTGGAAAGTAAATTGTGAGAAGGACATAAAGAGTTTACAAAGGGATTACTTTGGGTTAGTGAGGGGGCAAAAAGTTGGCCGATGCAGAAAGTGAAAACCATGAACTAATTCCATTTGGCAGCAAGATTAGAAAAGAAGCAAAACCCGGCAGTAGAGGGACCATAATCTGGAGCGGAATTAGGAGCAGAATTAGGCCCCTTGGCCCATCGAGTCTGCTCCGCCATTCAATCATGGCTGATATTTGTCTCATCCCCATTCTTCTGCCTTCTCCCCATAACCCCTGATCCCCTTATTAATCAAGAACCTATCTATCTCTGTCTTACAGACACTCAGCGATTTGGCCTCCACAGCCTTCTGCGGCAAAGAGTTCCACAGATTCACCACCCTCTGGCTGAAGAAATTCCTCCTCATCTCTGTTTTAAAGGATCGTCCCTTTAGTCTGAGATTGTGTCTTCTGGTTCTAGTTTTAGGGACCTGGGTGTCCTGGTAAATGAATCACAGAAAGTTAGTCTCCAGGTCCAGAAAGTGGGGCGAGATTCTCCGACCCCCCGCCGGGTCGGAGAATCGCCGGGGCTGCCGTGAATCCCGCCCCCGCAGGTTGCCGAATTCTCCGGCACCGGAGATTCAGCGGGGGCGGGAATCGTGCCGTGCCGCACCGGTTGGCGGGCACCCCCCCCCCCGCGACTCTCCGGCCCGGATGGGCCGAAGTCCCGCTGCTAGAATGCCTGTCCCGCCGGCGTGGATTAAACCACCTCTCTTACCGGCGGGACAAGGCGGCGCGGGCGGGCTCCGGGGTCCTGGGGGGGGCGCGGGGCGATCTGGCCCCGGGGGGTGGCCTGGCCCGCGATCGGGGCCCACGGTCTCCACCATGGCGGAGGCGGAAGAGACTCCCTCCACAGCGCATGCGCGGGGAGGCCGTGAGCGGCCACTGACGCTCCCGCACATGCGCCGCCCGGCAATGTCATTTCCGCGCCAGCTGGCGGGGCACCAAAGGCCTTTTCCGCCAGCTGGCGGGGCGGAAATCAGTCCGGCTCGGGCCTAGCCCCTCTAGGTTAGGGCTCGGCCCCCCAAGATGTGGATGATTCCGCACCTTTGGGGCGGCGCGATGCCGGACTGATTTGCGCCGTTTTTGGCGCCGGTCGGCGGACATCGCGCCGATACCGGAGAATTTTGTCCGTGATTAGGGAAGGAAATTGAATTCTGTTGTTTATTGCAAGGGGAATGGAATAATAATAACCTTCATTAGTGTCACAAGTAGGCTTACATTAACACTGCAATGAAGTTACTGTGAAAAGCCCCTAGTCACCACACTCCGGCGCCTGTTCGGGTTCACAGAGGGAGAATTCAGAATGTCCAATTCATCTAACAGCATGTCTTTTGGGACTTGTGGGAAGAAACCGGAGCACCCGGAGGAAACCCACGCAAACACGAGGAGAACATGCAGACTCCGCACAGACCGTGACCCAAGCCGGGAATCAAACCCGGGACCCTGGCGGTGTGAAGCAATAGTGCTAACCACTGTGCTACTGTGCCGTCCTGCTTTTAATTCATATGTTTGTATGTTCAACTTCAACCCTCTCCCAGGTAACAATCAGAGATTAAGCCAGTCTGTTTGCAGATAGACTGTTTTGTCACCTAATGCAAGCATGAAGACACCCTCTTTCTTCCGGTGTAACATTGGTCCCTGCCTGAGCTCTTGTGCTGCTGAAACCCTCATTCATGCATTTGGTTCCTCGACTCGTGACTATTTCAACACTTTCTTGGCTGGTCTCCCTCATTCTAACTTGTGGAAATCAACGCTCTGCTGCCAAGACTGTGCTGAATTTACAGGACGTTCTGTTCTCCTTTCACCCTCATTGACCAACACTGGCTCCACGCCAAGCAGTAAATAGTGGATTGCCACAAGAATCAGTATTGGGGCTGCAACTATCTACAATCTCCATCAATGACTTGGATGAAGGAGCAGGATGTACAGCAGCTAAATTTTCAGATGATGAACAAAGAACAAAGAACAAAGAAATGTACAGCACAGGAACAGGCCCTTCGGCCCTCCAAGCCCGTGCCGACCATACTGCCCGACTAAACTACAATCTTCTACACTTCCTGGGTCCGTATCCTTCTATTCCCATCCTATTCATATATTTGTCAAGATGCCCCTTAAATGTCCCTATCGTCCCTGCTTCCACTACCTCCTCCGGTAGTGAGTTCCAGGCACCCACTACCCTCTGCGTAAAAAACTTGCCTCGTACATCTACTCTAAACTTTGCCCCTCTCACCTTAAACCTATGCCCCCTAGTAATTGACCCCTCTACCCTGGGGAAAAGCCTCTGACTATCCATTCTGTCTATGCCCCTCATAACTTTGTAGACCTCTATCAGGTCTCCCCTCAACCTCCTTCGTTCCAGTGAGAACAAACCGAGTTTATTCAATCGCTCCTCATAGCTTATGCCCTCCATACCAGGCAACATTCTGGTAAATCTCTTCTGCACCCTCTCTAAAGCCTCCACATCCTTCTGGTAGTGTGGCGACCAGAATTGAACACTATACTCCAAGTGTGGCCTAACTGAGGTTCTATACAGCTGCAACATGACTTGCCAATTCTTATACTCAATGCCCCGGCCAATGAAGGCAAGCATGCCGTATGCCTTCTTGACTACCTTCTCCACCTGTGTTGCCCCTTTCAATGACCTGTGGACCTGTACTCCGAGATCTCTTTGACTTTCAATACTCTTGAGGGTTCTACCATTCACTGTATATTCCCTACCTGCATTAGACCTTCCAAAATGCATTACCTCACATTTGTCCGGATTAAACTCCATCTGCCATCTCTCCGCCCAAGTCTCCAGACAATCTAAATCCTGTTGTATCCTCAGACAGTCCTCATCGCTATCCGCAATTCCACCAACCTTTGTGTCGTCTGCAAACTTACTAATCAGACCAGTTACATTTTCCTCCAAATCATTTATATATATTACAAAGAGCAAAGGTCCCAGCACTGATCCCTGTGGAACACCACTGGTCACAGCCCTCCAATGAGAAAAGCATCCCTCCATTGCTACCCTCTGCCTTCTATGGCCTAGCCAGTTCTGTATCCACCTTGCCAGTTCACCCCTGATCCCGTGTGACTTCACCTTTTGTACTAGTCTACCATGAGGGACCTTGTCAAAGGCCTTACTGAAGTCCATATAGACAACATCTACTGCCCTACCTGCATCAATCATCTTAGTGACCTCCTCGAAAAACTCTATCAAGTTAGTGAGACACGACCTTCCCTTCACAAAACCGTGCTGCCTCTCACTAATACGTCCATTTGCTTCCAAATGGGAGTAGACCCTGTCTCGAAGAATTCTCTCCAGTAATTTCCCTACCACTGAAGTAAGGCTCACCGGCCTGTAGTTCCCGGGATTATCCTTGCTACCCTTCTTAAACAGAGGAACAACATTGGCTATTCTCCAGTCCTCCGGGACATCCCCTGAAGACAGCGAGGATCCAAAGATTTCTGTCAAGGCCTCAGCAATTTCCTCTCCAGCCTCCTTCAGTATTCTGGGGTAGATCCCATCCGGCCCTGGGGACTTATCTACCTTAATATTTTTTAAGACACCCAACACCTCGTCTTTTTGGATCACAATGTGACCCAGGCTATCTACACCCCCTTCTCCAGACTCAACATCTACCAATTCCTTCTCTTTGGTGAATACTGATGCAAAGTATTCATTTAGTACCTCGCCCATTTCCTCTGGCTCCACACATAGATTCCCTTGCCTATCCTTCAGTGGCCCAACCCTTTCCCTGGCTACCCTCTTGCTTTTTATGTACGTGTAAAAAGCCTTGGGATTTTCCTTAACCCTATTTGCCAATGACTTTTCAAACAAAAGAACAAAGAACAAAGAAATGTACAGCACAGGAACAGGCCCTTCGGCCCTCCAAGCCCGTGCCGACCATACTGCCCGACTAAACTACAATCTTCTACACTTCCTGGGTCCGTATCCTTCTATTCCCATCCTATTCATATATTTGTCAAGATGCCCCTTAAATGTCCCTATCGTCCCTGCCTCCACTACCTCCTCCGGTAGTGAGTTCCAGGCACCCACTACCCTCTGCGTAAAAAACTTGCCTCGTACATCTACTCTAAACCTTGCCCCTCTCACCTTAAACCTATGCCCCCTAGTAATTGACCCCTCTACCCTGGGGAAAAGCCTCTGACTATCCACTCTGTCTATGCCCCTCATAATTTTGTATACCTCTATCAGGTCGCCCCTCAACCTCCTTCGTTCCAGTGAGAACAAACCGAGTTTATTCAATCGCTCCTCATAGCTTATGCCCTCCATACCAGGCAACATTCTGGTAAATCTCTTCTGCACCCTCTCTAAAGCCTCCACATCCTTCTGGTAGTGTGGCGACCAGAATTGAACACTATACTCCAAGTGTGGCCTAACTAAGGTTCTATACAGCTGCAACATGACTTGCCAATTCTTATACTCAATGCCCCGGCCAATGAAGGCAAGCATGCCGTATGCCTTCTTGACTACCTTCTCCACCTGTGTAGCCCCTTTCAGTGATCTGTGGACCTGTACTCCTAGATCTCTTTGACTTTCAATACTCTTGAGGGTTCTACCATTCACTGTATATTCCCTACCTGCATTAGCCCTTCCAAAATGCATTACCTCACATTTGTCCAGGTTAAACTCCATCTGCCATCTCTCCGCCCAAGTCTCCAGACAATCTAAATCCTGCTGTATCCTCAGACAGTCCTCATCGCTATCCGCAATTCCACCAACCTTTGTGTCGTCTGCAAACTTACTAATCAGACCAGTTACATTTTCCTCCAAATCATTTATATATACCACAAAGAGCAAAGGTCCCAGCACTGATCCCTGTGGAACACCACTGGTCACAGCCCTCCAATTAGAAAAGCATCCCTCCATTGCTACCCTCTGCCTTCTATGGCCTAGCCAGTTCTGTATCCACCTTGCCAGTTCACCCCTGATCCCATGTGACTTCACCTTTTGTACTAGTCTACCATGAGGGACCTTGTCAAAGGCCTTACTGAAGTCCATATAGACAACATCTACTGCCCTACCTGCATCAATCATCTTAGTGACCTCCTCGAAAAACTCTATCAAGTTAGTGAGACACGACCTCCCCTTCACAAAACCGTGCTGCCTCTCACTAATACGTCCATTTGCTTCCAAATGGGAGTAGATCCTGTCTCGAAGAATTCTCTCCAGTAATTTCCCTACCACTGAAGTAAGGCTCACCGGCCTGTAGTTCCCGGGATTATCCCTGCCACCCTTCTTAAACAGAGGAACAACATTGGCTATTCTCCAGTCCTCCGGGACATCCCCTGAAGACAGCGAGGATCCAAAGATTTCTGTCAAGGCCTCAGCAATTTCCTCTCCAGCCTCCTTCAGTATTCTGGGGTAGATCCCATCCGGCCCTGGGGACTTATCTACCTTAATATTTTTTAAGACACCCAGCACCTCGTCTTTTTGGATCACAATGTGACCCAGGCTATCTACACCCCCTTCTCCAGACTCAACATCTACCAATTCCTTCTCTTTGGTGAATACTGATGCAAAGTATTCATTTAGTACCTCGCCCATTTCCTCTGGCTCCACACATAGATTCCCTTGCCTATCCTTCAGTGGGCCAACCCTTTCCCTGGCTACCCTCTTGCTTTTTATGTAAGTGTAAAAAGCCTTGGGATTTTCCTTAACCCTATTTGCCAATGCCTTTTCATGACCCCTTCTAGCCCTCCTGACTCCTTGCTTAAGTTCCTTCCTACTTTCCTTATATGCCACACAGGCTTCGTCTGTTCCCAGCCTTTTAGCCCTGACAAATGCCTCCTTTTTCTTTTTGACGAGGCCTACAATATCACTCGTCATCCAAGGTTCCCGAAAATTGCCGTATTTATCTTTCTTCCTCACAGGAACATGCCTGTCCTGTATTCCTTTCAACTGACACTTGAAAGCCTCCCACATGTCAGATGTTGATTTGCCCTCAAACATCCGCCCCCAATCTATGTTCTTCAGTTCCCGCCTAATATTGTTATAATTAGCCTTCCCCCAATTTAGCACATTCATCCTCGGACCACTCTTATCCTTGTCCACCAGTACTTTAAAACTTACTGAATTGTGGTCACTGTTACCGAAATGCTCCCCTACTGAAACATCTACCACCTGGCCGGGCTCAATCCCCAATACCAGGTCCAGTACCGCCCCTTCCCTAGTTGGACTGTTTACATATTGTTTTAAGAAGCCCTCCTGGATGCTCCTTACAAACTCCGCCCCATCTAAGCCCCTGGCACTAAGTGAGTCCCAGTCAATATTGGGGAAGTTGAAGTCTCCCATCACCACAACCCTGTTGTTTTTACTCTTTTCCAAAATCTGTCTACCTATCTGCTCCTCCATCTCCCGCTGGCTGTTGGGAGGCCTGTAGTATACCCCCAACATTGTGACTGCACCCTTCTTATTCCTGATTTCTACCCATATAGCCTCACTGCCCTCGGAGGTGTCCTCTCGCAGTATAGCTGTGATATTCTCCCGAACAAGTAGCGCAACTCCGCCTCCCCTTTTACATCCCCCTCTATCCCGCCTGAAACATCTAAATCCTGGAACGTTTAGCTGCCAATCCTGCCCTTCCCTCAACCAGGTCTCTGTAATGGCAACAACATCATAGTTCCAAGTAGTAATCCAAGCTCTAAGTTCATCTGCCTTACCCGTAATGCTCCTTGCATTAAAACATATGCACTTCAGGCCACCAGACCCGCTGTGTTCAGCAACTTCTCCCCGTCTGCTCTGCCTCAGAGCCACACTGTCCCTATTCCCTAGTTCTCCCTCAATGCTCTCACCTTCTGACCTATTGCTCCCGTGCCCACCCCCCTGCCATACTAGTTTAAACCCTCCCGTGTGACACTAGCAAACCTCGCGGCCAGGATATTTATGCCTCTCCGGTTTAGATGCAACCCGTCCATCTTATACAGGTCACACCTGCCCCGGAAGAGCTCCCAGTGGTCCAGATAACGGAAACCCTCCCTCCTACACCAGCTGTTTAGCCACGTGTTTGTCTGCTCTATCTTCCTATTTCTAGCCTCACTGGCACGTGGCACAGGGAGTAATCCCGAGATTACAACCCTCGAGGTCCTGTCTTTTAACTTTCTGCCTAGCTCCCTGAACTCCTGCTGCAGGACCTCATGCCCCTTCCTGCCTATGTCGTTAGTACCAATATGTACAACGACCTCTGCCTGTTTGCCCTCCCCCTTCAGGATTCCCTCTACCCGTTCGGAGACATCCTGGACCCTGGCACCAGGGAGGCAACATACCATCCTGGAGTCTCTTTCACGTCCACAGAAGCGCCTATCTGTGCCCCTGACTATAGAGTCCCCTATTACTATTACTCTTCTGCGCTTTGACCCTCCCTTCTGAACATCAGAGCCAGCCGTGGTGCCACTGCTCTGGCTGCTGCTGTTTTCCCCTGATAGGCTATCCCCCCCGACAGTATCCAAAGGGGTATATCTGTTCGAGAGGGGGACAACCACAGGGGATTCCTGCACTGACTGCCTGCCCTTTCTGGTGGTCACCCATTTCTCTGCCTGCACCTTGGGTGTGACCACATTTACATAACTGCGATCTATGACGCTTTCCGCCACCTGCATGCTCCTAAGTGCATCCAATTGCTGCTCCAACCGAACCATGCGGTCTGTGAGGAGCTGCAGTTGGGTGCACTTTCTGCAGATGAAGCCATCCGGGACGCTGGAAGCCTCCCGGACCTGCCACATCTCACAGTCAGAGCACAGCACCCCTCTAACTGACATTGCGTCAATTAATTAAAATTAAAATTTGTCTTTTTTTTTTAATACTTTTTTTAAAATTGCAAAGTTACTGTCAACTATCTGTTTCCTAGCACTAGATTTCTAATAGAAATGCGATAGCTAACTATAATATTCTCCGATCTCTGGCTTAGATATCCTCTAAATTATAATTAAGTTATTATGTTTAATTAGTTCCCAAATACTCAAATTTTTTTTATTTTTTTTAAATTTAGGTTAGAATCCCAACCAGCCACTCAGGTCACAGCTTTTCTGTGATGTCACTTCAGTTTCCCCCCGACACACACAATTTGAAAAAAGGTATAAAAGTAAAAATCACTTACTTACCTTCTTACCTTCTGAGTGTCTGAGATGTTCTCAGGTTCTCTCGCTGACAGAGACTGCTCCTCCACCTCCGATCCTTGACCTGCACAATGCTAATAATATAATAATATAATATGGCACTTACCTTACACCAATGGGTCTTATTATTAGGTTAGAGGAGGAGGGGCACACAGCAGGAGCAGGCCATTCAGCCCACTCCACCATCCAAACAGCTCCTAGCTGATCATTTACCGTTACACATTTGTTCCCCTCTATCTCTTAATATCATTAATATTCAAGAATCGAATGATCCCTGTCTTGAACATGGACTGAACACACCTGGAATATTGGGCACGATTTAATGGAAAAGTTTCGAAAAGTGTCATTTGTGGCGGGTTTTTCAGGAAGTTTCCTGCCGGCTCTGCTGGCGACTTCCCCACCGCTGTTCAATGACACGGAGCCACTTTTTGATTTGATTTGATTTATTATTGTCATGTATTAGTATACAGTGAAAAGTATTGTTTCTTGCATGCTGTACAAACAATGCATACCGTACATAGGGAAGGAGAGACTGCAGAATATAATGTTACAGTTATAGCAAGGTGTAGAGAAAAGATCAACTTAATACGAGGCAGGTCCATTCAAAAGTCTGATGGCAATAGGGAAGAAGCTGTTCTTAAGCCGGTTGGTAGTGACCTCAAACTTTGGTATCTTTTTCCTGACGGAAGAAGGTGGAAGAGAGTATGTCTGGGGTGCGTGAGGTCCTTAATTATGCTGGCTGCCTTTCTGAGGCAGCGGGAATTATAGACAGAGTCAATGGATGGGAGGCTGGTTTGCGTGATGGACTGGGCTACATTCACGACCTTTTGTAGTTTCCTGCGGTCTTGGGCACAGCAAGCTGTGATACAACCAGAAAGAATGCTTTCTATGGTGCATCTGTAGAAGTTGGTGAGGGTCGTAGTTGACATGCCAAATTTCCTTAGTCTTCTGAGAAAGTAGTCGTTGGTGGGATTTCTTAACTATAGTGTCGGCATAGGGGGAGCAGGACAGGCTGCTGGTGATCTGGACACCTAAAAACCTGAAGCTCTCGACCCTTTCTACTTCGTTCCCATTGATGTAGACAGGGGCATGTTCTCCTACGCTTTCTGAAGTCGATGACAATCTCCTTCGTTTTGTTGACATTGAGGGAGAGATTATTGTCGTCGCACCAGTTCACCAGATTCTCTATCTCATTCCTGTGCTCTGTCTCGTCATTGTTTGAAATCCGACCCACTACGGTGGTGTCATCAGCAAATTTTAAAATCGAGTTGGAGGGGAATTTGGCCACACAGTCATAGGTGTATAAGGAGTATAGTAGGGGGCTGAGGACACAGCCTTGTGGGGCACCGGTGTTGCGGATGATTGTGGAGGAGGTGTTGTTGCCTATCCTTACTGATTGTGGTCTGTGGGTTAGAAAGTTCAGGATCCAGTTGCAGAGGGAGGAGCCGAGGCCCAGGCCATGAAGTTTGGAGATGAGTTTTGTAGGAATGATGGTGTTGAAGGCTGAGCTGTAGTCGATAAATAGGAGTCTGACATAGGTGCCTTTGTTATCTAGGTGTTCCAGGGTGGAGTGCAGGGCCATGGAGATGGCGTCTGCTGTGGACCTGTTGCAGGGGTAGGCGAACTGTAGTGGATCAAGGCAATCTGGGAGGCTGGAGTTGATTCGTGCCATGACTAACCTTTCGAAGCACTTCATGATGATGGATGTCAGAGCCACTGGACAATAGTCATTAAGGCCATGCTGCTTGACTTTATTTTGGTACAGGGACGTGGTCGTCTCCTTGAAGCAGATAGGGACCTCAGATTGTTGTAAAGAGAGGTTGAAGATGTCTGCGAATACCCCCCCCAGCTGATCCGCGCAAGACCTGAGTGCTCGTCCGGGTGCCCCATCCGGGCCAGTGGCTTTCCATGGGTTGACCTTCGAGAAGGCTGCTCTGACGTCTGCAATGGTGATCTCAGAGACAAGTTCATCCGCAGCTTCTGGGGTGGAGGGCTCGCTCTCGCTGACCTCTTGCTCAAAACGGGAATAGAATGTGTTGAGCTCATCAGGGAGGGGTGCGTTGGAGCCGACGATTTTACATGCCTTCATCTTGTAGCCCGTTATGTCTTGCAGACCTTGCCATAGATGGCGGGGGTACGTGTGGCTAGCCTGGGACTCGAGCTTGGTCCGGGACTGTCTTTTGGCATCTTTGATGGATTTCTTTGGATCATATCTGCCTTTCTTGTAGAGGTCAGGGTCGCCTGATTTAACGCCTCAGACCGAGACTTCAGCAAGCAGTGGATATCCCTGTTCATCCAGGGTTTCCGGTTGGGAAACACGCGGATTTGCTTCTTTGGCAGACAGTCTTCTACACACTTACTCATGAAGTCAGTTACTGTCGTGGCGAACTCGTTCAGGCTGGTCGCAGAGTTTTTAAATACTGACCAGTCCACTGACTCTAAACAGTCCCGCAGGAGATCATCCGATTCCTCAGACCAACAATGCACGACTTTCTTTGACGGATTCTCCCGCTTCAGTTTTTGCTTATAAGCCGGGAGCAGGAGCACAGCCTTGTGGTCAGATTTGCCGGAGTGTGGGCGGGCGATAGAGCTGTCCTGGGACCCTGGGGAGTTTTTGGGCCCTGGGGAGTTTCTCAGTGGTTTAGCACTGGGGAGTTGAACTCCGAGATCGGGGCCGCCATTTTGAAAAGGTGCCCCAATCTCTCAGTGAGCTTGTGGGTCCCCCCCCCCACCCATGAGCAATGTCACCCCCACACACATGGGCATTTGCCCACACACCCCAAATGAGGACGCCTCGCTATGGAGTCTCTGGGTGGCCCCCCTCTTCAGATCCCCCCACACCCTCTTCCAGGCCGCACACCTTCTTCCAGACCCCCCTTCCAGGCCCCCCATCCGTCACCCCTCAACCGCCCCCATCCATCATTCCCCCCCCCCCCCTCACCTGATTAATACAACACTCCTGTACGCTTCACCCGATGCCGGTGTCTATGTATTCATATTGTGGAACTTGTGTGGCCCTATTATGTATTTTCTTTTTCTTTTATTTTATTTCCATGTACTAAATGGTCTGTTTGAGCTGCTCGCAGAAAAACACTTTTCACTGGACCTCGGTACACGTGACAATAAACAAATCCAATCCAATCCAATAAGACAATCCCGCCACTCCAGGTGACCCTCTGCTGAACTCCCTCTATATCAGGTATATCTTACCTTCGATAAAACGATCAAAATTGTTTACAGTACTCCAGGTGCAGTCTCTAGTGCCCCACTATCACCCCCGTGCTCACATGGCCTGCACTGGCTTCGCATCGAGCAGCATCTTGGATTTTCAAATTCTCACCCGTGTTTTCAAACCCCTCCATGGCCTTGCTCCTTGCCGTTGCCACAACTCTCCGATATATCTGTGCTCCTTTAATATTACCTCTGTACGCCCTGGATTGTAATCACTCCACCAATGGGGGCAGCATCTTTCGTTGTCTAGCCTGCAAACTCTGGACTACCCTCTTCACCTTGCTCTCCTTTAACTCATTCTTAAACCTACCTGCTTGACCAAGCTTTTGGTCACCTGACTTAGTATCTCCTTCTGTGGCCGTGTCATCTTTTGTTTTGTACTGCCACGGTGAATCATCGTGAGATGTTTAATTGTGTTAATATATAAATAGGAGTTGTTTTTGTTGATAATTCAGCAGCTTTCCCCAACAAGGGCAGACCTGATAGTGGCAGAGAAATATTAACAATGCTGTACCCTTGATGCTGATGGTTTGAAGGTTCTGATACAGGAGGAGCTTCCTCAAGTATCAAAGGAATTTGGTAAGAATACGTGAAGTAGTCACATGATAACACCACGTAGAGTGCGAGTTCCAGCCAATCATCGCGGAGAGGACATTTTCCTCTTGTTTGCCTTTTTCAGGTACAGCTTTTCATTTTTGCTACCCAATGTATAAATCAAGACAGTTCCCCCAAAACTTACAGAATGTACATTATTACACCCAAGGACCACATATCACAAGATTTGTCATACTTCTCAGGCCCAAGAACTTCAGGAGCTGTAAAATGGAGAGAAAACAGAAGTTAGTGTGATTGACACATCACCTGTTGGATAAATAACTGTGGAAGATCAAAAGTTATAAGACACCCAACTTACAACATAGAAGTAGATCATGCTGCCATTTATTCCTCCACACGAGCAAATAGTTGTAACCACTTTACCCACTCAGTTTCCATATTCCTTCAATCCCTTTGCTCCACCTATCCAATCCCATCTTGAATGTTGGCATATCAACACCCAGCTTGCTACAGGTTTGAAGCTCACATTTCACAAACTTCAATCCTCACTCAGGTTGGCTGCATCAACACTAATGATGTGACGGGGAACACAGAGGGGCTTCATATACAACTACCAACTCGTGCAACAATCAGATTGTCTAGCAACATGTCAACGTTTAAAGGAAACCAAATGTCCTCAAAATGTCCTACCCACAGTCCACTCGATGTACCATTATGGTAAGAGAAAAAAGAAAAGTACAAGAGCTCGTCTTTGAAATTAAACAGTTGGATTCTGAATATCTGGCCTTGGATCATCCAAAAAGCAAAAATCTAAAAGCACTGACTGGATACTTTCCCATTCAATTCCTCGGGAAATAAATGAATGGCAGTTGGGTGATGGATTGTTATGTGAGTCACCTGCTTCTCTGGGTGAACTATAGAATCTTTGAAACAAATGCACCCAAAACGGACCCACCCTCATTTCTCTGAAGCCAGAAAGACAAATTGAAATAACCTATTTCCCCTTTAGAAACGCCTTTCCTCTCAGTGTCTTTAATTTGTAGTCATTGCATAACAAAATAATTTCCAAAAATATATCCTGTGACACCAAATCAGTCAAGAGAAACTAGCACAGTATCACTTTCCCAACTGCGTTATTGACTCACTGATGTTACTCTCATTGACTACTGACCGTGAACCTCGTATCAAACATTACTGGGGACTCGGGTCATGACAGGATTCAGAAAAAATAAATGCTGTTTTTTTTTTAAAAAGCTAAGAAAATTATACTGAATGAAATATGGAGATGCAGACATAGAATCCGTACAATGTAGGAGACTCTTTGGTCCATCGATCTGCAGCGACCCTCTGAAAGAGCACCTAACCCAGGCCCACTCCCCTATCCCCATAACCCACCTAACCTGCACATCTTTGGACTGTGGGAGGAAACCGGAGCACCCGGAGGAAACCCACGCAGACACGGGGAGAACGTGTAAACTCCACACAGACAGTCACCCAAGGCTGGAATCGAACCCGGGCCCCTGGCGCTGTGAGGCAGCAGTGCTAACCAACGTGCCGCCCAAAGTAAGAGGAATAATTTTTCCCCCGAAGGCAACACAAAGAAACTCCCAAGGTGTTTCTCCCCAACACAAAGCAATGTCACACAGACATTCTGGTGGTATTCGTCCAGCAGTGGAAGCTTACGTGTCTTATCAGAGGCGATGGATTATTACCCAATAATATCAAAACTATTCATTTAAAAACACACACAGGGATGTATATTAAAAGGCTGCCTGTTGAATAACCACAGCTGTCCCACACAACAGCATTGGGCAATTCAAGACATTTTCTGATACTAGAGGCCATGCAAGTAAAACCGTGAGATGGTGTCAATCAAAGGTTTGTATCAGTTGTCAGCTTTTATGGAACACTTTTAAAAGTTCAAGGGACTTATTTCTAGGGGCACAGAATTCAAAAGTAGTGAAGTTATATCAGGTTGCAGTTTGGAGGAGACACGTGGCTGAGGCCCTGTCTCTTCCCTCAGACACAGGCCGTGACATTGAGTCAAAGAGGAGCAGGAGAGATATCCGCAGTGTTCTGGCTAATATTTATCCTTAATCAATATCACAAAAACAGATTCCCTGCTCGTTGTAACATTTCTGTTTGTGTAAACCTGCTATGTAACAAACTGGGGGCCACGTTACAAAAGTGACCACATTTTAAAAGTACCTAATTGGCTGTAAAATGCATCCTGCAGCTCTGAGTGCAGGAAATGCAGGTCTATTATTTTTTCCTTTCACTTCGGTGAACAATTCTGGTCTCTGCACAATAAAACTAACAGAAGCACTGGAGAAGTCCAAATACAAATTCGGACTACTGCAGCATTGAGAAATCCCAGTTGTCAGGAAGGACTGAACAGTTTGCGGCTTTTTTCTTTAAAGACCTGGGCGGGATTCTCCCCTAACCGGCAGGGCGGGGGGTCCCGGCGGGATGGAGTGGCGGGAACCACTCCGGCGCAGGCCACCCCAAAGGTGCGGAGAGGGCCAAGCCCTCAACGTGAGGGGCTAGCCCCGCGCCGGAGTGGTTGGTGCACCGCCGACCAGCGGGAAAGGCCTTTGGCGCCACGTCAGCCAGGGCCGAAAGGACTTCACCGGGCGGCGGAAGTCCGCACATGCGCGGGAGCGTCAGCGGCTGCTGATGTCATTCCCGCGATGCGTGGGGGGGGGGTGTCTCTTAGGCGTCGGCCATGGTGAAGACTGTGGCCGAGACGGAGGGAAAAGAGTGCCCCCACGGCACAGGCCCGCCCGCGGATCGGTGGGCTCTGATCGCGGGCCAGGCCACCGTGGGGCACCCCCTGGGGCCAAATCGCCACCCCCCCCCCCAGGACCCCGGAGCCCGCCCGCGCCGCCTTGTCCCGCCGAGAAGAGAGGTGGTTTGCTTCTCGCCGGCGGGACTGGCATTCCAGCAGCGGGACTTCAGCACATCGCGGGCCAGAGAATCACCGGCGCGGCGCGATTCCCGCCCCCGCCGAACATCCGGTGCCGGAGAATTCGGCAACCGGCAATGGCGGGATTCACGCCAGCCCCCGCCGATTCTCCGACCCGGCGGGGAGTCGGTGAATCCCGCCCCTGATACTCAGAGGAGTTCTGATGGAGGCCGTCAAAATTCCAACGGACTGGAAAGTACAAAAGTGAAGACCAAGCTCCAGATTTTCATGTAAGGACGGAAAAGCACAGGTTGGTCACTATTGCGACTCCTGAATCACACACCCGGCTAGTGATAGACTTTGTCAGGAATGTTTGTTTTTTCCAGCAGGTTTGCAGTGCAGTGTTTGAGCCACAATGGCATACGGGAGGAGTGGGAATACAGCGGGGACGGCAGGTTTGAAGACCTGTCTTAGTTCTGGGAAATGGCAGCCCAGCTCCCAGCTCGATTTAATTAAATGGGAACAAAGTCCCTTTCAGCGAGTGCATTTTGCAGCGTTTCCTGCCGCTCACAGTGCCCAGACGCTATCAAATCTCGTTAGATAGGAGGCCTCCACGGGGAATGCGCGGCCAAGGCAATACTTAGCCCCGTTTTGTACACTGAGGAGATCCGCTTGCCAGATGCCATTTTTAAATGTTGCCCCCACTCTGTGGAGCTCCTAATGTGACCCCCCAACACCCCCCGCCCGCCCGCAAGCCCCAACTCACTATGAGGGGTCGCCGGGTCCCCCAGCACCCCAACACCCGCACAGGGCACACTGCCTCGATCCCCATCGTGTGGAAAATGCCAGCGTAGCACATTGGCAGTGCCAACCTGGTGCCCTGGCAGTGGTCCTGCCAGCTGGCAGTGCAACCTGGACACCTTGGCAGTTGCAGACTGGCATCCAGGTGACCCTGCCAGGGTGCCTGGCTGGCAGTGCCAGTGTGTTTAAAGGTCCTCTTGTGTGTTAGTGAACCCTACGGCCATATCCGGTACTTGAGTGTAAATGTGCAGATAGCTGTGACAGGAAATCTGTTTTAAAATGGAAAAGACTCATTCTGTTCTTCCAGGATCAGGCTTTCGGTCACAAGCTAATTTACTGATAACCGTAGTTATTATGAATGCTTGGCTGAGCTCCAAAAGCTACAGGTTTATTGATACCGCTGGATCATCTGAGGGGGCATCATGGAGGGGAAGAGGAATAATGGGGGCAGGAAAAATGTGTTTGGGGGATGAGGAGTGATGTTTAGAGGGCCTTTAAACCAGTAGCCCTTTCCCATTTCGAAAATTGTCTATGCCTCCATTCCTCCTTCTGAAGTGCATAACCACACACTTTTCCACATTGTATTCCATCTGCCACTTCATTGCCCACTCTCCTAGCTTGTCCAAATCCTTCTGCAGCCTCCCTGCTTCCTCAATACTACCTGTCCCTCTGCATATCTTTGTATCATCTGCAAACTTAGCAACATTAATGTATATTGTGAAAAGTTGTGGTCCCAGCACAGACCCCTGAGGCACACCACTAGTCACCGGCTGCCATCCTGAAAAAGACCCCTTTTTCCCCACTCTCTGCCTTCTGCCAATCAGACAATCCTCTATCCACGCCAGGATCTTACCCTTAACACCACGGGCTCTTAACTTATTTAACAATCTCGTCTGCGGCACCTTGTCAAAGGCCTTCTGGAAATCTTAATAGATCATGCCTACTGGTTCTCCTTTGTCTAACCCCCTTGTTATCTCCTTTCACAGAACTCTAACAGATTCATCAGACATGACCTCCCCTTGACGAAGCCGTGCTGACTCAGTCCTATTTTACCATGCACTTCCAAGTGCCTCGCGAGCTCATCTTTAATAACAGACTCTAAACTCTTACCAGTTTGGTTTCAATTTGACTCATGGCAGATTAGAGAGAAGACCCACTCTCTCTCTCCCCTCTCCATTTTTCTCCAGAAAGGATGTGTTTCTGAACTGGCAGAGACCCTGGATGAATCTATCTACAGGAGAAGCATTAAAGGCTGTGCAGGCTGAATCCAGACCTGCTAACTCTCTCAGAAATGAACCAGCTAACTCTCTCTCCAATAAGCCTGTGGGTGTTTAATTCCTGAACTTACACAGGCCCAAAGACAGACCACGAACTAAAAGCAAGGTTTGATGAAGCAGGGACACTACCTCTCCGAGAAAGTTGTGAGTATAGGCTGCAAAACAGAGCCTCGAAGCTTCCTGTGAAGAAACCACTGAGAACCATCATCTGAGGTCAAGATTTTTTTCTCTTTCACTTATGATTTCCCCCCTTTTCTACCCCTCTGTGTTTGTGTGTCTTGGGCGTGTGGGTAGAGGATGGGGAGGCACATTAAAGTAGGAGTTAGGTACTTATTAATATTTATCCAACTGTATTTGTTGCGTAGTTCATTATAGTTCTCGTTATAAATGAACAGTAATTGTGTTTAAACATACAAACCTGATTACTGGTAATTAAATCAACCCAAAGACTTTGGGTATTTTTATAAGAATTATTGGTTAATTCACATGTGTTATGACTCTGGGGCCTGTGAGGCTGGGATTGACTGTGCACTAGCTCAGGGTGGTATAACAGCTTCTATACATCAACCTAATATTGAACATTGAGGTGAATTCTGCTTCAACCACTAACCCTAGAAGTGAATTGCACATCACCACTGTCATTGTAAAGAAGTCCCTCTTGAAATCTCTTGCCTTTAATCCTGTTCCATCCCATTCCCCCCCTCCCTTTTGCCTTTTCCACCCTAAAGTCTCGAACTAATTTTGTTACTGACGATTTCCTCTTCCGTTTTCTTGACACAATTTGGAGGATTGCAACACACCTTCTATTAATGTAACAAGCCCTTTGGGTCATGACCTCTGACTGTGTGGACTCTGTACTCCTCCCTTCCCGACATCAACCTTCTCCATGTTATTCTCTCTTACCAATACTGCCACTTTGCCTACTCTCTTACCCCTGCTATCCCCAACCGCCCCAGAATGTTCAATCCATATTTACCGATTTTCTATTCTTTGCCCAGTTGTCTGACAGGTTTTTGTTGCTATGAAGCTTACACCTTCCTGCACAATAATTGCTTCCGCTTCTCTCATTTTATATCCAGACATACTTGTATTTTAATCATTGTTAGCTTTGTGTTTTTAACCCCTATTTGACACTCTTTTCATTAGTAGATGTTCTTGGCTGGTTTTATTTTCCCAGCAGGCCCTCCCTCTTAGTTTAAACCTCTCATCACTTGCCTCGGTTCTGAATTATTTGCAAAGCATCAGACCTCAGAGGAAGTGCCCTGAGTAAAGTTGTGAGGAACATTTCAGAGTTGATTGGAGAAAAGTTTAACTCCCACTTAATGGGCTTTCAATGCGCGAGAAATAATACCAACCTCGAGAGGTTCAAAATTACACCTTTAACATACCAGCAGTAAAGTAGCGTACATTTTGTCACCAATTCCACCCCAAGCCTCAATTAGTACCAAAACTTAGACATTGTGTTCTGTATTCCTAAACACTTGCAAAGTGCCCTGTTTGTGTTGGAGTGGAACAAAACCAAAAGGTCCAGGTTGGTGCATGAAACAACCAAAAGACATTAATATTATTTATCTGGTGTGAAACAGCAAACTTTCATTATAATAATAATCATCTTATTAGTGTCACAGTGGGCTTACATTGACACTGCAATGAAGTTACTGTGAAAAGCCCCTAGCCGCCACATTCCGGCGCATGTTCGGGTACACAGAGGGAGAATTCAGAATGTCAAATTACCTAACAGCACGTCTTTCGGGACTTGTGGGAGGAAACCGGAGCACCCGGAGGAAACCCACGCAGACACGGGGAGAACATGCAGGCTCCACACAGAAAGTGACCCAAGCTGGGAATCGAACCCGGGTCCCTGGAGCCGTGAAGCAGCAGTGCTAACTACTGTGTACCGTGCCACCCAATTAAGAAACTGCCACATCATGATTCTACATTAAGTTTTGCCTGATCGAGAGACGACTGAATGACTAACTGGAGCAAAACTTTCAAAACTTCATTCTAAAAAGAGGTTATGTTGCAAAGTAGTTTCAATGAGAATGATTATAAGGTTATGCCTGGTAAAGGCAGTCGTAGCAACTTACCCACATAATATGGTGTGTAGCAAGGGGTGGCTAATGAATTATAGCTGGTGGTTTCTTTGGCAAAGCCAAAATCTGTTAGTTTGAGAATAGCATTGGGTCTTTTGGAGGTGTACAACAAATTTTCTGGCTGCAGAAGAAATACAAGAACTTTTAATTTTCCTTTCGAGAGAAACACTGCAAAAAGCAACCTGTTCATCTTTAAACTTCAAAGTGCCTCATTCAGAGTTACCACATTTAACATGGTTTAAATAAATGTTTAATAAAGCTGGTGAGAAGTTTACACACAAAGATTTTGCACAACTGGAGGGTCCATTCAGAAACATTGCTAACATGAAGATGGTAGAAAGAGAAAATCACTTTCACCTGCAGCAAAGTGAATGCCCAGGGAAGTCAGCGATGTCAAACATCAGACCCCTTCCCAGGGATGGACTTTCAAAGTTATTCAAAAGAACTGTACCATTGTGGTTGGAATGGAATGGAGCAGTTACAGCAGCATATAATCACGGAATATGTAATACTTCATCCAATCTGTGGAGATGCCGGTGTTGGACTGGGGTGAGCACAGTAAGAAGTCTTACAACACCAGCTTTCGTAGCACTGCTCCTTCCTCACCTCAGCCGAGCCACAAAACCACTACCCAGGACTCCCCTACCCAGGACACCCCTACCCAGGACACCCCTACCCAGGACTCCCCTACCCAGGACTCCCCTACCCAGGACACTCCTACCCAGGACACCCCTACCCAGGACACTCCTACACAGGACACCACTACCCAGGACACCCCTACCCAGGATGCCCCTACCCAGGACACCCCTACCCAGGACACCCCTACCCAGGACACCCCTACCCAGGACACCCCTACCCAGGACTCCCCTACACAGGACATCACTACCCAGGACTCCCCTACCCAGGACACTCCTACCCAGGACATCACTACCCAGGACACCCCTACCCAGGACACCCCTACCCAGGATGCCCCTACCCAGGACTCCCCTACACAGGACATCACTACCCAGGACACCCCTACCCAGGACAGCCCTACCCAGGACACTCCTACCCAGGACACTCCTACCCAGGACACTCCTACACAAGACACCCCTACCCAGGACAGCCCTACCCAGGACACCCCTACCCAGGAGACCCCTATCCAGGACACCCCTACCCAGGACAGCCCTACCCAGGACACCCCTACCCAGGACAGCCCTACCCAGGACACCCCTACCCAGGACAGCCCTACCCAGGACACCCCTACCCAGGAGACCCCTATCCAGGACACCCCTACCCAGGACAGCCCTACCCAGGACAGCCCTACCCAGGACACCCCTACCCAGGACACCCCTACCCAGGAGACCCCTACCCACAACACCCCTACCCAGGACAGCCCTACCCAGGACACCCCTACCCAGGACAGCCCTACCCAGGACACCCCTACCCAGGAGACCCCTATCCAGGACACCCCTACCCAGGACACCCCTACACAGGACACCCCTACCCAGGACACCCCTACCCAGGACAGCCCTACCCAGGACAGCCCTACCCAGGACACCCCTACCCAGGACATCCCAACACAGGACACCCCTACCCAGGACATCCCTACCCAGTACAGCCCTACCCAGGACACCCCTACCCAGTACAGCCCTACCCAGGACAACCCCTACACAGGACGCCCCTACCCAGGACACCCCTACCCAGGACACCCCTACCCAGGACACCCCTACCCAGGACACCCCTACACAGGACACCCCTACACAGGACACCCCTACCCAGGACACCCCTACCCAGGACAGCCCTACCCAGGACACCCCTACCCAGGACACCCCTACCCAGGACACCCCTACCCAGGACACCCCTACCCAGGAGACCCCTATCCATGAGACCCCTACCCAGGACACCCCTACCCAGGACACCCCTACCCAGGAAATCGAAATACCGGACAGTGACACAGAGTGGAACCGCCACCCCAAAATACCATGGACTCAGAGTCGGACGATGCGCACGACACAACGCCACTGCTATCTCCAACACCCTCCACCATCGCAGAGACACTCACCTCGGTTGGGCACTTTAGTGATGAGGCGTCTGGTGCACTCACTGGTGCGCACAACACGGCCGTACAGGTACAGCAGGTGGAGGTAGGAGCAGCAGAGGGGCCGGGCGGTCGGAGGGCATCCTGGCGCAAGCGAACATCTGCCGCCCAGATGGATCCCGGGTTCCTGGAGTAACCAAACCCACCCATAGCCCTGACGCAACCACCGAACCTGAGACGAGCGAAGAGGGTGACGGCCAGCTTGCGGCGGCTGCAGTCGCAGGTCGAGGAGTCCACCCGCATCCAGGAGCTGGGAGTGGTGCCGGTCATGCGTGCCACCCAGGCCGACACCGCACGGGTGGCGTCCGCGGTGGAGGCAATGGGTGCGACGGTGTCAGCCATGGGGAACGGTTTGCGAGGCCTGGGGCCTTCCGTGCAGGCGGCGTCTGTGGCCCAGGACATGGCTGCCCTCTCACAGGAGGCCATGAGCCAGTGCCAGCGGCAGATGGCAGAGGGGCTCAACTCCGTGGCACAGACTCTGAAGGCCATGGCCCACTCTCAGCAGTCCATAGCCCAATCTCTGCAGGCCATGGCCCAGTCTCAGCAGGCCATCGCTGAGGGCATCGGCGCCATTGCCCATGTGCGAGCCGGCGTCGCACAGTCACAGACAGGGTTTGCCAGCCCCCTGGGCTCCATGGCTGCAAAC
Source organism: Scyliorhinus torazame (assembly GCF_047496885.1). Classification (NCBI taxonomy): domain Eukaryota; kingdom Metazoa; phylum Chordata; class Chondrichthyes; order Carcharhiniformes; family Scyliorhinidae; genus Scyliorhinus; species Scyliorhinus torazame. The sequence continues at coordinate 2,046,626 of NC_092723.1, forward strand.
CTGCAGACCCCTGTCGATACCAGCACGGGCCTCCAGGAGTGGCAGCACCAGGTGTCCGAGGGGCGTCGGATGGCCGGTCCGTTCGCACCCTGACCCATGTAGAGGCCTGAGAGCCATTGGGCACCCTGAGGGAGGAGGAGTTGCTGGCGCCCATCCCTGGTTCCCCTGCAGGGGAGGTCCAGGAACACTGCAGCACCTCGGACTCCCCCCCTTCCGTCCCAGGTGCATCGGGTGGGCAACGGGCAGGACATGCTGGCAGCTCGCCATCCCAGTCGCCCGGGCCGCAGCCTGGCCCATCTAGGCCAGGACGCCCCAGGAAACGGCCGCCAAAGGGATCCCGAGTCAGAGAGCAGGAATCACAGGAGTCCACCTCCAGTTCTGCTGTACCGTCTGGGGAACCACCTAGACGTAGTCAAAGGGCCTGTAAGGCCAAACAACTAGACACTGAGTAAGTTGGCACGGGTGCAGGGTACAGATGAGTTTTAGGGGCTAGTGCACGTGTATGCACTGTTTGTTATTAAAATCACTTTAACGCTGACAGAAGCTGCCTTTGTGCTCTGTCCGAAGCGTGTGGGGGTTGAGCGCCAGTGTGTGAGGGGAAGCTTTATGTCGGCCCCAGGTGAGTCTGCCCTCTTCCCCCTGGGCCGCCCTCACCATCCCCCCTCGGGACCGTGCGCTGCAGTGTCACAGCCGCATGCAGGGATGGTCCGGGTGGATGGTGGTACTGTGGCCATGGGTCAGACATAGTCCAACGATGTGGAGCCAGGAGCTCATCGCAGGGCGGGTTGTCATCATCCTCCATGGCCTGCAATAGACACGCGTCCACCGGCAACTGTGTGAGCCCGGCCGTTGTGCCGCAGGTGGATCGGCAATGGGGGGGGGTGTGTGCATGCGGGTGGGGTGGGTGTGGTTGGGGAGGGGGGTGAGGGTGCTGGGTGGGTGGATGGGTGGGGGGGGGGGGGTGAGGATGTTCGGGTGTTGCCATGGTGTGCGGTATGTGGCCATACTACCCGATTCCCATGCCCCCTAGTCAGTGAAGCGGGCGGCTATCAGCCTGTCCCGTGCCCGCTGGCCCAGCCGGTAACGGTGGACAGCCACCCGCCTGTGTCTAGCCCGTCTGCCCTGACCATTGCCCCCATCCCCCTCATCTGGGGAGGACTGCGCCTCTTCCTGCTGCTCCTCCACTCTGCCCTCCTCTGCCTGCAGCACATCGCCCCTCTGCTGGGCTATGCTGTGCAGGACGCAGCACACCACAATGATGCGGCCGACCCTATCTGACCGATACTGGAGGGCGGCCCGAGAGGTCCAGGCACCTGAAACGCATTTTGAGCACGCCAAAGCACCTCTCAATCACTCCCCTTGTCGCTGCATGGGCATCATTGTAGCGGTTCTCCGTGTCATTCTGTGGCCTCCGTATAGGCGTCATCAGCCACGACCGCAACGGGTCGCCCAGCAACAAGCTCCTCAGCCGGGGGTGACATCCCTCGTCCATGCCGGGGACGTAAGACTGTGACAACACGTATGAGTCATGTACACTTCCCGGGTACCGGGCGCAGACGTGCAGGATAATCATGCGGTGGTCGCAGACCACCTGGATGTTCATGGAATAGGTCTCCTTCCTATTGGTGAACACGGTCCTGTTATCTGCAGGTGGCCGCACGGCGACGTGCATCCCATCGATCGCGCCCTGGACCATGGGGAACCCGGCCACGGCAGGGAAGCCCTCGGCCCGGGAATCCTGGCTGGCCCAGTCCACAGGGAAGCGGATGTAGCGGTGCGCCATGGCATATAGGGCGTCTGTCACTGCCCGGATGCACCGGTGCACCGATGTCTGCGAGATACTGGACAGGTCCCCACCTGGCGTCTGGAATGACCCCGTGGCATAAAAGTTCAGGGCAACCGTAACCTTGACGGACACGGGGAGAGGGTGTCCCCCCCAGTGTCACGCGGTGCCAGGTGTGCCAGGAGGTGGCAGATGTGTGCCACGGTTTCCCGGCTCATCCGGAGTCTCTTGCATTCCCGGTCCGTGAGGTCCTGGTACGACAACCGGGGCCGGTACACATGGGGCCTCCTCGGGTGCCTCCGTTGCCGTGGCGCCGCGACGTCCTCCTCCCCCTCCTCGTGTTCCTCCTCCACTACGTGCTCCCCCGGCTCCTCCTCCTCCTCGTCCTGTCGGGCGGGTGTCCCTCCAGCCTGGGCGGCTGCCGCCCGCCCCTCTGCAGTAGCTGCGCCGCCTCTCTGGCACGCTCCTCCTCCAGGGCAACACGGAGAATAACGGCTGCCGCCATGGCGGCCAACATTGCCGGCTGATCAGAAAACATAACGACATGTCTTTATTGCCCGAACCCCCCTCCCCCCCAGCCAGGTGGTATGGACCGCATGGGCGCGACTGTTGGAGGATGGCACCTGGCCAGGCGGACAAACTCCCTTGCCCCCCCCCCCCCCAGCACTCACAACACCCCCCCCCCGTCCCGTCCCCGGCACTAACCCCCCCCGTCCCTCCCGTCTCCGCCACTCACCCCCCCGTCCCGGCACTCACCCCCCCCCGGTCCCTCCTGTCCCCGGCACTCACCCCCCGGTCCCTCCTGTCCCCGGCACTCACCCCCCGGTCCCTCCTGTCCCCGGCACTCACCCCCCCCGTCCACCCCGTCCCCGGCACTCACCCCCCCGGTCCCTCCTGTCCCCGGCACTCACCCCCCGGTCCCTCCTGTCCCCGGCACTCACCCCCCCCGTCCACCCCGTCCCCGGCACTCACCCCCCGTCCCCCCCCGTCCCCGGCACTCACCCCCCCCCCGTCCACCCCGTCCCCGGCACTCACCCCCCCCCGTCCACCCCGTCCCCGGCACTCACCCCCCCCCGTCCACCCCGTCCCCGGCACTCACCCCCCCCGTCCACCCCGTTCCCGGCACTCACCCCCCCCCGTCCCTGGCACTCACCCCCCCCCGTCCACCCTGTCCCCGGCACTCACCCCCCCCCCGTCCACCCCGTCCCCGGCACTCACCCCCCCCGTCCCCCCCCGTCCCCGGCACTCACCCACCCCTTCCCCGGCACTCACCCACCCTCTTCCCCGGCACCCCCCCGAAGCACCCTCCTCGCGCCCCCCCCCCCCAGCCGCACACACACCCACACACATCTCTCCCCCACAGACAGACTGCGGCCACGCCATCACCTCTCCTGCGGCCACCCCCCAGGCCGTGACCTCGGCCCATCCGGCCGGGAGAATATGGGCAGCCCCGGATATTCCCCCAGGCGGGCGGCGCGATTGACACCTGAACGACTTTTCACCCTTTGGAGAATTCGGTGGGTGGCGGAGGCGGGATTTACGCAGCCCCCCAGCGATTCTCCGACCCGATAGGGGGTCGGAGAATCCCGCCCCAGATGACTGAATTATCGAATCAGAATGTTAAACTTCATGAAGGCCCCGCCTTCTGAACCTTGCCCCCTCGCCTGAGGTGTGGTGACCCTCAGGTTAAATCACCACCAGTCAGCTCCAGTTTGCTCTTTGCCCTTTGACCAGTGTGGTATTATAGGTATTACGGTACCTGAGAGGCTGAAGTACCATTGGTATAACCGATATGCTTACTATTGGCTAGAGTGTAGAATAGCTCCGCCCTGGTAGGCGGGGTATAAGAGCCTGTGCCGCCCCAGCAGCCTTCATTCTGTATCTGAGCTGCTGGGGGAAACATCTAGCTTATGAAAGCCGGCAGTTGGACGACAACCTCGCTTTCGTGGTCATTGATCGTGCATCAATTTAATAAGCTAGTTTTTTAAGAAGAAAGGATGGAGCTCCGAATCAAGCCAGAGTGTCTGCAACTCAGCCCCCACGCGGCGAACTCAGCGGCAATCTTTAAGCACTGGCTGGCGTGTTTTAAAGGGTATCTCGGGACGGCAGAAAACGCACCCACGGGAGAGCAGAAACTGCACGTCCTGCACTCAAGGGTGAGCCCGGAGACCTACACCCTCATCGAGGAAGCGGAAGACTTCGATGCAGCAATTGAGCCGCTAAAAGGACACTACATTCACCCGGTAAACCAGGTCTACGCCCGGCACCTGCTTGCAACAAGATGGCAAACCCCTGGGGAATCATTGGAGAAATTCTACCGCGCACTCCTGGTGCTGGGAAGAAGCTGCGGCTGCCCGCAAGTTTCGGCGAGCGAACACACGGAACCCTTAGTCCGGGACGCTTTCGTGGCAGGTATGCTTTCATCACAAATCCGCCAGCGCCTGCTAGAGAAAGATATCCTGGGTTTTAGGGAGGCACGGGCCCTTGCAGGCTCCCTGGACGTGGCCTCCAGGAACACCCGCGCCTACGTTCCCGACCGCGCGGCAGCCCCCTCGGCAGCGTGGAACCCCACAGCTGCCGACCCAGAGACTTCCCCCGTTCACCCGCAGGCCTGCGCTGCAAGGCGGCCTGCCAACCCCATGTGGCCAGCAGTCGCCGCCACCCCCATATCCCAGGGCCACGTGCGGACCCCGGGCGCCACCATCTTGTTCCACGGACGCCACGCTTGAGGGATGGGCGCCGCCATTTTGTGCACCCCCAGCCATGTGCGACCTATTGGAGACGCCATCTTGGATGGACCCCCAGGACCCCAGCTCGGCCGACCACACACTGCCTGAACAGAATTCCCAACTACTGCGATTGGCCTCGGTCACTCTGGGTCAGTCTCGACCTCGAATACTCTAAACCGCTACGATGACCGTTTTCATCAACGGGCGCGAGGCGTCTTGCTTAATTGACTCTGGGAGCACGGAGAGCTTCCTTCACCCCGATACAGTAAGGCGCTGCTCCTTCCTCATCCACCCTGTTAATCAAAAAATCTCACTGGCCTCCGGTTGCCATTCAGTGGAGATAAAGGGGTTTTGTGTAGCAATCCTCACAGTCCAGGGAAGGGAGTTCAAAAATTTCCGTCTCTACGTCCTTCCCCACCTCTGCGCGGCCACACTCCTGGGTTCAGACTTCCAGTGTAACCTTCAAAGTCTGACCCTCCAATTCGGCGGCCCTATACCCCTCCCCTTAATGTCTGCGGCCTCACGACCCTCAAGGTCGACCCGCCTTCCCTGTTTGCGAACCTCACCCCGGATTGCAAACCCGTCGCCACCAGGAGCAGATGCTACAGTGCCCAGGACCGGATCTTTATTAGGTCAGAGGTCTAAAGGTTACTGAGGGAAGGGGGTCATTGAAGCCAGTAACAGCCCCTGGAGAGCTCAAGTAGTGGTGGTAAAGACCGGGGAGAAGCATAGGATGGTCATCGACTACAGTCAGACCATCAACAGGTTTACGCAGCTGGACGCGTACCCCCTCCCCCGCATATCCAACCTGGTAAACAGGATCGCGCATTACAAGGTCTTCTCCACGTTGGATCTCAAGTCCGCCTACCACCAGCTCCCCATCCGCACTAGTGACCGCAAATACACTGCCTTCGAGGCAGACGGGGGGCTCTACCACTTCTTAAGGGTTCCCTTTGGTGTCACTAACGGGGTCTCAGTCTTCCAGCGCGAGATGGACCGAATGGTTGACCGGTACGGTTTACGGGCAACATTCCCGTATCTCGATAATGTCACCATCTGCGGCCACGACCAGCAGGACCACGACACCAACCTCCGAAAATTTCTCCAGACCGCTAAAATCCTTAACCTAACATACAATAAGGATAAATGCGTGTTTAGCACCGACCGTCGAGCCATTCTCGGCTACGTAGTGCGAAATAGAGTTATAGGCCCCGACCCTGAACGTATGCGCCTCCTTATGGAGTTCCCCCTCCCTCACTGCCTCAAGGCCCTAAAACGCTGCCTAGGGTTTTTTAGCTACTTCGCCCAGTGGGTCCCCAACTACGTGGACAAGGCCCGTCCCTTGATCCAATCCACAGTTTTTCCCCTGTCGATAGAGGCCCGCCAGGCCTTCAGCCGCATCAAAGCAGACATTGCAAAGGCCACGATGCACGCCATCGATGAGTCCCTCCCCTGCCAGGTCGAGAGCGATGCGTCCGACGTAGCTCTGGCGGCCAACCTCAACCAAGCGGGCAGACCCGTGGCCTTCTTCTCCCGTACCCTCCATGCTTCCGAAATCCGCCACTCCTCAGTCGAAAAGGAGGCCCAGGCCATAGTAGAAGCTGTGTGACATTGGAGGCATTACCTGGCCGGCAGGAGATTCACTCTCCTCACGGACCAACGGTCGGTAGCCTTCATGTTCGATAATGCACAGCTGGGCAAGATAAAAAACAACAAGATCTTGCGGTGGAGGATCGAACTCTCCACCTACAACTACGAGATCTTGTATCGTCCCGGAAAGCTAAACGAGCCTCCTGACGCCCTGTCCCGCGGCACATGTGCCAACGCACAAGTGGACCGCCTCCGAGCCCTCCACGAGGACCTCTGCCACCCGGGGGTCACTCGCTTTTTCCATTTCGTCAAGACCCGCAACCTGCCCTACTCCATCGAGGAGGTCAGGACAGCCACCAGGGACTGCCAAATCTGCGCAGAGTGCAAACCGCACTTCTACCGGCCAGAGAGAGCGCACCTGATAAAGGCTTCCCGTCGCTTTGAACGCCTCAGCATGGACTACAGAGGCCCCCCTCCCCTCCACTGACCGCAACACGTACTTCCTGAACGTGATTGACGAGGACTGTTCCCGTTCGCCATCCCCTGCCCCGACATGACCGCCTCCACCATCATCAAGGCCCTCCATAGCATCTTTGCACTGTTCAGGTTCCCCACTTACATACATAATGATAGGGGGTCCTCCTTTATGAGCGACGAACTGCGTCAATTCCTGCTCAGCAAGGGCATGGCCTCGAGCAGGACGACCAGTTACAACCCCCGGGGTAACGGGTAGGTAGAGAGGGAGAACGGAACGGTCTGGAAGACCGTCCTACTGGCTCTACAGTTCAGGAACCTCCCAGTCTCCCGCTGGCAAGAAGTCCTCCCGGATGCCCTTCACTCCATCCGGTCACTACTTTGTACGACCACCAATCAGACACCTCATGAACGTCTCCTTGTCTTCCCAGGAAGTCCTCCTCTGGGACCTTGCTCCCGACCTGGCTGGCAGCACCCGGACCCATCCTGTTCCGAAAACACGTGCGGGCGTACAAGTCGGACCTGTTGGTCGTGAGGGTCCAACTGCTCCATGCTAACCCCCAGTACGCCTACGTGGCGTACCCCGACGGCCGACAAGATACGGTCTCCCTACGGGACCTGCTGCCTGCCGGAACTCCACGCACATTCCAGCCACCAGTCCCACCCTCCCCTCCACCGCAGCACCTTACAGGGGGATCGGTCCTTCCGCGGCCCCAGTCTAGGCCCCCCCACCCACCGACGCCCCCCGCAGGCGCTCCCTTCCCAGGTCAGCCGTTTTCCCCACCAGCGCCGTCTAGGGGTGACGAAGCTGCCATGGAGATCGAAGCCACGCTCCCGGAGTCACAGACGCCCGAGCCTCCACCGGAGTCACCACCGAGGCTCCGACGATCACAGAGGCTGACCAGGGCCCCCGATCGACTGATTGCATCATTTTAACTGTAATCTGTAAATATAAACCATCAAACGTACATAGCTACCAGACTTGTAAATAGTTACTAAACACTGTACGGGGGTATTACGGTACCTCCATAACTAATTATACCCTGTTGTTATGTTTTGTAGTTGCTGGCCACCACCCCCGCCGGACTCCTTTTAAACAGGGGGTGAATGTGGTATTATAGGTATTATGGTACCTGAGAGGCTGAAGTACCATTGGTAGAACCTGTATGCGTGCTATTGGCTAGAGTGTATAATAGCTCCGCCCTGACAGGCGGGGTATAAGAGCCTGTGCCGTTCCAGCAGCCTTCATTCTGTATCTGAGCTGCTGGGGTAAACATCTAGCTTATGAAAGCCGGCAGTTGGACTACAACCTCGCTTTAGTGGTCATTGATCGCGCATCAACCAGTTTGCTCAAAGGGCAAAACAGCTGATGGTCACCTGGGGCTATGGTGACTTTACACTTACTTTACTCACAGTCCATCGACCTTAAGACATAGGAGCAGAATAAGGGTGGCACATGGGCGGCACAGTGGTTAGCACTGCAGCCTCACGGCACCGAGGTCCCAGGTTCGATCCCGGCTCTGGGTCACTGTCCATGTGGAGTTCACACATTCTCCCCATGTTTGCGCGGGTCTCGCTCCCACAACCCAAGCAGGGTAGGTGAATTGGCCACGCATAATTGGCAAGCCTGATTAGTAAGTTTGCGGATGATACTAAGATTGCTGGAGTTGCGGATAGTGATGCAGGTTGTCAGAGAATACAACAGGATATAGATAGGCTGCAAAATTGGGCAGAGAAATGGCAGATAGAATTTAACCTGAACAAATGTGAGGTGATGCATTTTGGTAGATCCAATTCAGGTGGGAGCTATAAACTAAATGGCAGAACCATCAGGAGCACAGAGGCACAGAGAGATCTGGGCGAGCAGGTCCACAGATCCTTAAAAGAGGCAGCACAGGTGGAAATGGTGGTAAAGAAAGCATATGACACACTTGTCTTCATAGGATGGGGTGTCAAATATAAAAGCTCGCAAATTATGTTACAGTTATACAGAACGTTGGTTAGGCCATATTTGGAATACTGTGTCCAATTCTGGTCACCGCACTACCAGAAGGACGTGGAGGCTTTGGAGAGAGTACAGAAAAGGTTTACCAGTATGTTGTCTGGTATGGAGGGTATTAGCTATGAGGAGAGATTGAATAAACTCGGATTGTTCTTCCTAGAGAGACGGAGGCTGAGGGGTGACCTGATAGACGTTTATAAAATCATTAGGGGTAGAGAAAGGGTGAACAGTTGGGAGGGTTTTCCCAGGGTGGAAATGACAATTACAAGGGTGCAGAAGTTCAAGGTGAGGGGGGAAAGGTTCAGTGGAGATGTGCGGGGGAAGTTTTTACACAGAGGGTGGTGGTGGCCTGGAATGCACGGCCCAGTGAGGTGGTTGAGGCAGATACGTTAGCGACCTTTACGACTTATCTGGATAGACCCATGAACAGACAGGGTATAGAAGGATACAGGCGGTTGGTCTAGATAGGACACGTGATCAGCGCAGGCTTGGAGGGCCAGAGGGCCTGTTCCTGTGCTGTATTGTTCTTTATTCTAAATTGCCCCTTAATTGGAAAAAAGAATTGGGTACTCTAAATTTTTTTTTAAAAGAAAGAACAGGAGCAGAATTAGGCCACTCGGCCCATCGAGTCTGCTCCGCCATTCAATCATGGCTGATATTTGTCTCATCCTCATTCTCCTGTCTTCTCCCCATAACCCCTGATCCCCTTGTTAATCAAGAATGGACGTAAAAACACGTGGGTGAAAGGTTACAATGCAATGATCTTATTGCAGGATTTTGAAAGAATAGTTTTTTCCAGAATTAACAGAATGTAATTAAACAAAAGTTTTACTGAACTGATTTGAGACTCATCTACAAAGTTCCAAAAGCAGTTTTGTTTCAGAGACACCACCACCCAGAACACACAGGCAATTGATGTGAGCTTCCCATTCTGCAACTGTCATAGGGAACAGTGAAGACAGGGGCTTGCTGGCTCGCAGAGACCAATGGTTCACTTTGTCCAAGTGTTTGCTCAGCCTGCTGTTCCCCAGATGCTTACGGAATATAAACCTTTGCTTACCTTCACATCCCGGTGTGCAATGTTCACTGAATGTAGATGCTGCACTGCTTCTCCAATGCTCTTCATTATTTCGGAGGCCTCTGTCGAAGATACAGAAACACAATATTGGTTCTCTTTTCAATCTGTCCTTTGTAGTTCACTTTGTAACGTTTGCTGAGAGTGTAGGAAGTGGAGCTGGATTTCTGAGACCTGCAATTCTACTTTCATATTTGCTGACAGTGGATGCACTTTTGTCATTTAGAACCAGCTTGTTACCTCTCCCCAATCGCCAACATCGAATCTCAGAGATGGTAACAAAAGCTACCACAGAAAAGTAGCCTATAAAGGTGACGATGCGAAGCCCAGTGACTCTGCTTCCAACAGACCTTCCTAAACCCGCTACTTTGGTCAAGTTTGTACTTATCCTTTCCAATATCACACCTTTGGAGGCTTACCTTCACATACACCTTTATGTGAAGTGCCTTTGAACGTTTTATTGTTAAGGGCATTAAATAAATGCATGTTCTTGTAGTCTTTTATGGCCAAGATGTTACATGCAAAATTATCACATTTCATTATCTTTACAGCATGTGTCGCGATGGAATGAAGGATAAAGGCTATTGGAAACATAGAAAACTCACCTCCCAAACCTTTACCACCCAAAGGCACAAGGGCAACAGGCACGTGGGAACACCACCACCCACAGGTTTCCCTGTGTTAGAACATCGGGCAAGACCCCAATTTCTGTTCGGATCCCAGACAACAACCCCAAATAATGTTTCTATTTGTAAAACTGTGAGGAAAGGATATTTCACCGCAGGAGTGATGTCTCTGACCAATAGTATCTTTTATGTTAAAACAAACTTTCATTTAAACACAGAGTTTAACACATTGATATCAAAGAAATAGCTTTACAATTATCAGTTAAACAGTTCTTAAATACAAGGAAAATCTTTAACTTGCTATCTATGCCTGTCACTATATTCCAATTGAGCAACTCAATGCTGTTCAAATGCCACTTATAAATAAAGTTAACAATCAGGGTTACTTGTTTTTCTGTGCAGACCTTTGGAAAGAGAGAGAGAGAGAGAGAGAGAGACCCTTTTCAGGAACAATGTAAAAATCCTTCTGTCTTGTCAAGACTCAAATCCTATGGCATACTGCTGTTCAGCTTAAAATCTTACTGCAGACTGAAAACCTACAGACAGACCTCCCATTAATTACATCATCTGTATCTCACTAAGCTGGCCCACGACGTGCTTAGCTAAGATTAAACACCACTACCTCATAAATTATCTACCCCCAGGGAATTTCCAGCAATCGAAACAATATTCCACTGGCCATCTATAAGTAAACAAGTAAATGGTTACAAATAATGGTTACCTCATCTTTTACGACTCTTAATTACAGCTTTTGTAGATACACTACATTTATGCATTTGAACCTAGAGCTTTTTGGTAAGAAATATGAAATATAATGTATAACAATTTCTACATTAATCACATCAGCAAGTCACACGCCATCCTGACTGGGCACTTTATTGACATTCCTTCATTGCCACTGGGTCAAAATCATGGACCTCCCTATCCAACAACACTATGGATGTACCACACCTTGGGTTACAGCGATTCAAAAGGGCAGTTCACCACCACTTTAAGGGCAATTAAGGGCAGGCAATAAATGCTGGCTTTGATAGACACATTCCCTAATCACCTTAAAACTGAAGAAAACTTTCAACACAGGAAGTTATTTCCAGTTTGAATTAATATTACAAAGCTGAGCACACGGATCAGATGCCACCAGTAATAAAAATAAAGAATGGCAAGAGCCAAAGGTCAGCCCTGCCTCATTAAAGAGGTTGAGATTAATTGTACCCCAATGGAGAGCTCGCTTGGAGTCAAAGGACTGAATGGCCTTCATCTATTCCCGAAAGCACTCAATAGTATTACTCATTACTGTACATCTGTTGGCATCAGGAATGATCCAACCGGGTTTTCCCACTGAACCTGTGAAAAAGATTTACCTCTTTCTGTGAATGCTTGATCCCCTCGGTCCTGGATTCTGCTGAACAATTCACCTCCTTCCATACTGCAAATTAAAAAGACATGTTTTCAAGTTTGGCAATGGAACATTGATGGGTCGAAATAAAGCTGACAAAATGTTCATAGCGACGATGTTAGCATATCACATAAAATTCCTCTGCTCGCAATCCAACAATTGCATTAACAGAATTAAATTTATAAAAAGTCACATTGGCAAAGGAATTTGACATCAATATTTGTTCAGTGAGAAGTGCACAGCGTGATGTCGATCCCATTAGGCAGGACGTTACAACCCTGAAGGGTCAGTAAAGTCCACATCCAAACAGAACTCACCTTCAGGCTATTAGCGAGGTGAAGGCGAGGGTATCTACCTTCACCCCCGTCGGCAGCTCTGGTAAATCTGAAACTCCAATGATAGCCACCAAACAGCAAGGCTCCAATTCAACCCCAATAATTCCCGACATAATGCTGAAGAAGCAGACCCAAAAGTTCACAAGCTGAGAACAAGATCAGAACATGTGAGTATGGTGCACTGGACCCCGAGAGCAGCACTGGCACCCCTCACCTACTTCGGAGAAAAACCCACTCATCCGTGCTCTGGTCAGATTGGCCTTTGAACCACTTTAAACTGAATCAGGCAGAACCTAACCCACAGTTAGACCATAAGGCCATTCAGCCCATCGAGTCTGCTCTGCCATTCTGTGAGATCAGGACTGATTTGATCTGATAATCCTCAACTCCACTTTCCCACCTTATCCCCATAACCCTCGATTCCCTGACTGATTAAGAATCTGTCTCTCTCAGCCTTGAACATACTTAACGACCCAGCCACTACAGTTCTCTGCGGTAAAGAATTCCACAGATTCCCTCCCCTCTGAAAGAAAAAATTCCTTCTCATCTTAAATGGGCGACCCCTCCCTCTGAGATTATGCCCCCTGGTCCTCGACTCTACCACACGGGGAAACACCCTCTCAGCATCTAATGTTTATTTTATTAACTTTCTCTCTTATCTAGATGGCTCCCAATTTATTAATTGTGTGGATTCGCTGGTAGAAGGCAGCTGGCTTTTGTAGTTGCTGGGCATTGAACAGGATCAGCCATTATTAGTTTATAAATCTTGCAATTGGCAAGTAGCTGAAAACAGCACAGCAAGAGGCCAACAGATCATCAGGTCCCCAAGTGAAATGGCTAATAAGAGTGCAATCCTTAACCAGTCAGACTGGATGGATTTAACATCAAATCATGTTCAGATAAAAAGAGGGAGAAAAAAATTAGATATCGAGAGAGATAAGTTAGATCTTTAAATAATAAGGGGGGCACGGCGGTGCAGTTATTAGCACTGCTGCCTCAAGGCACCGAGGACCTGGGTTCGATTCTGGCCCCGGGTCACTGTCCGTGTGGAGTTTGCACATTCTCCCCGTGTCTGCGTGGGTCTCACCCCACAACACAAAGATGTGCAGGCTAGGTGGATTGGCCACGCTGAATTGCCCCTTAATTGGAAAAAAGAATTGGGTCCTCTAAATTTTTTTTAAAAGAAAAAAAAATAGGAGCAGAATTAGGACATTCGGCCCATCGAGTCTGCTCCGCCATTCAATCATGGCTGATATGTTTCTCATCCCCATTCTCCTGCCTTCTCCCCCTAACCCCTGGACCCCTTGTTAATCAGGAATAATAAAAACATGTGGGTCAAAGGTTACAATGCAATGATCTTATTGCAGGATTTTGAAAGAATAACACCTTTCTAATATAACACCTTCACAGCCATATTCAAACCGCAATTACAATATCTCAACCCCCCTACCCCCAAAACCAAACCCCAAACAGTTAAAACCCGCTAAATATCTGATGGCGACCAGCTCTCTGAATATTGAGAGGGTGTGAGGGTGATACGGGGACTGCCACCTCAGGTAGAGCCCTTCACCAATCCTCTTAAGATGTACTTGACTTTTATAAATGTAAGAACTCCATCAGGTCACTTCACCACACCAGGGCACTGGGCGACCCGAAGACCTCCATCCAAACAGAACTCACCGTCAGGCTATTAGCGAGGTGAAGGCGAGGGTATCTACCTTCACCCCCGTCGGCAGCTCTGGTAAATCTGAAACCCCAATGATAGCCACCAAACAGCAAGGCTCCAATTCAACCCCAATAATTCCCGACATAATGCTGAAGAAGCAGACCCAAAAGTTCACAAGCTGAGAACAAGATCAGAACATGTGAGTATGGTGCACTGGACCCCGAGAGCACCACTGGCACCCCTCACCTACTTCGGAGAAAGACCCACTCATCCGTGCTCTGGTCAGATTGGCCTTTGAACCACTTTAAACTGAATCAGGCAGAACCTCACGCACAAGGAGATGGGGTTCACTTTGAATAGTCATTTCACAGTCCCCTCAAACATCTGGCCCAGCTCCTCCTCCCACTTCCTCTTAACCTCATCCAGTGGAATCTGTTCCATCGACATGAGTAGACTATAAATGTCCGACATCTTCCCCTGCATCAACCACTGAAAGTGCTCTATCTATCAATGAGAGCGAAGGTGCCAAGGGGAAGGCAGAAATCTCCTCGCAAACAAAGGCGCGTACCTGATCACAACAAAACAGGTCAGCTCTCAAAAGCCAGTACTTGTACACCACTCCTCAAAATCAGCAAGCTTCCCATCTATAAACAAATCTCCAAACCGCTCCAACCCTCCTCCCTCCATGTCCCAAACAACGAGCTGAAGGCCACCGGCACAAATTGCTGATTCTAACAGATTGGGGCAACAGTGTTATACCATCCAGCTTAAAATGCTGCCTAAACTGCCACCATATTCTCAAGATGGCCACCGGTCCTTCATCGGAAGTCCACTTAGCCGGGCTGAACAGAAGGGGAGCCATAACCAAGTGTCCCAACCTGAAGCCTCTGCAAGCACCTCTCGCCATCCGCCCCCACACAGACTCCGTCCCCCTGTACCACCCTCTCAATGTTCAGCGCCCAATAATAAATTAATAGACTGGGCAAAGCCAGACTCCCCGAATGCTTATCCCTTTGCAAAAAACACATTGTGAATCTGTGGGGTCTTACCTGCACAAATGAAAGAAGATACCATGGGCGACATTCTCCGACCCCCCGCCGGGTCGGAGAATCGACGGGGGCTGGCGTGAATCCCGCCCCCGCCGGTTGCCGGAGTCTCCGGCACCGGATATTCGGCGGGGGTGGGAATCGCGCTGCGCCGGTTGGCGGGCCCCCCCCGCTCGATTCTCCGGCCCGGATGGGCCGAAGTCCCGCCGATGAATTGCCTGTCCCGCCGGCGTAAATTAAACCACCTACCTTACCGGCGGGACAAGGCGGCGCGGGCGGGCTCCAGGGTCCTGGGGGGGGCGCGGGCCGATCTGGCCCCGGGGGGTGCCCCCACGGTGGCCTGGCCCGCGATCGGGGCCCACCGATCCGCGGGCGGGCCTGTGCCGTGGGGGCACTCTTTCCCTTCGGCCTCCGCCACGGTCTCCACCATGGCGGAGGTGGAAGAGACTTCCTCCACTGCGCATGCGCGGGAAACTGTCAGCGGCCGCTGACGCTCCCGCGCATGCGCCGCCCGGAGATGTCATTTCCGCGCCAGCTGGCGGGGCACCAAAGGCCGTTTCCGCCAGCTGGCGGGGCGGAAATTCCACTGGCGCAGGCCTAGCCCCTCAATGTTGGGGCTCGGCCCCCAAAGATGCAGAGCATTCCGCACCTTTGGGGCGGCGCGATGCCCGTCTGGCGCTGTTTTGGGCGCCAGTCGGAGGACATCGCGCCGTTTCCGGAGAATTTCGCAACATATTACTGACTTTCACAAACAAAGATTTAGGGAGGAAAATTGGAAGACACTGAAACAAAAATAGAAACCTTGGGAGGATATTCATTTTTACCGACTGAACCCTACCTGCCAAGGTCAGCAGGAGGTTTTCCCATGTCCCCACATCAGACTTCACCAGATCCCCAAAATTCAGTTTCCGGAGCAAGGCCCAATCGTGGGCCACCCGGATTCCCCGGTAACAGAAGCTGGACCTGACCAGGCGAAAGGGCAACCTCCCCAGATTGGCTCCTCTCTCTGGAAGAGTCATTCACTTTTGCCCAAGTTCAATTTATTCCCCAAGAAGGATGTAATCCTCGCGGACAGCTTCATTATCTCCTCTGCACTGACGAGAGGGTCCATCACACACAACAAATCGTTCACATACAGTTGACCCATTTGCATCCTATTAATGGACTGAGCACCGGATTCTCCAATCCCAGGTAAATCCTCTGGGCGGGATTCATGTGGGTGACAATTGGTGCAGATATTTCCCAGCCTGGCCTGGCGCAGTGGACCTTGCGGTGGGCCAAAGGGGTAACCCGTCAAGAGAGTAGCCCCGAAAGTCCATTGGAGGCCCCCTTCTGCCCCCCCCCACAATGCAAATCGTGCCCACCCCACCCTCACCAGACCCCATAAGACGGGGTCTTTGATGTGATCCAGGAGCTGTCAATCATAGCTAGATGTTTATAAACATTATGGTTAGTTTCACAGCTGGCTATTTGAAATTCACTCAAGCGTGAAGGGAAATGGAATTAAACAATCCAGACAGCTGTGTGTGGAAACTGTCAATCGCAGCCTAGTGAAATCAATGACATTAATGAAAACCTTGCAGATCAAAGATCTGTTGTGGTTTTCGTTTTCTAGATATTTACAGTGCTGCTTTCTCTGCCTGAGCCAGCAGGTGTATTGCACAGGTGGGTTTTGAAGCACTGCGTTTTTGCACTGTCTCTGTCTGGACTGTTCTCTAGTTTCCAGGCAGGGCTGTCTGTAATGGGGGCATTCTAAGGGGTCTCTGTAAGGGGGCAGCTTCCAATTGGGGGTTTCTGAAATGGGGGGGGGGGTCTCTGGTGGGGATCTCTAGTGGAAATCTCTCTTATGGTTGGTCTCTTTTATGGGTGGAGGGTTCTAGGGAGGGTCTCTGTAATCGGGGGGTTTCTATTGGGGGGGGTGACCAAGATATTCCCATCTCAGAAGGGAGGGGGGGGAACTGTGTTGCTAGGGGGGGGGGCGGTGAAAGGGACTCAGCCGCTAGACCTTGCCATCGGGCCTCCTGCTCAAAATGGTGGCCCGACAGCGGGATTCACGACAGAATCCCTCACAATATATAGTCAAGGTAGAGACTGATAGATCTTTGGATGCTCTGGGAACTGAGGGACACTAGTATAGTGTGCGAAGGTGGAGTTGAGGAGGAAGATGGGTCAGATAGAAAGAGGAAAATGGCTGACTCCTGCTCCTATTAAGGTCTTCTGCTCCTTTCTGAGATTAAGGCAATGACAATTGGCAAGTGCAATAACCCTCCCGGGACACCCGGGGACACCCCATGAGATTCGGGGAATACGAGCTGCCCCGCGAGTGGGCAGAGGCTCATCAGCTGGTGCTTAAAGAAATCGCCTCATAAAAGCCGGCCCGTATGGGGACCGGTTGGAATGGCCATCCCCTTTAGCATCTTGGAGTTGGAAGCTGTGTTAAGACCTTTACTATTGTTGTTGAATTAAACGTTTTTGGATTTACCTCCTTGGGCCTCTCGAGCTTTTGTAACAGGTTATTCTGCTGTTCAGACACAGCCAACGCCAATGGGCGGCACGGTAGCACAGTGGTTAGCACTGTTGCTTCACAGCTCCAGGGTCCCAGGTTTGATTCCCGGCTTGGGTTACTGTCTGTGCAGAGTCTGTACGTTCTCCTCGTGTCTGCGTGGGTTTCCTCCGGGTGCTCCGGTTTCTTCCCACAGGTCCCAAAACACGTGCTGTTAGGTGAATTGGACATTCTGAATTCTCCCTCTGTGTACCCGGACAGGCAATTAGGGGATTTTCACAGGAACTTCATTGCAGTGATTATTTTTAGATGCCCACTAATGATTACTTCACAGCAGGAATCCTTCTTTAGTGATCAATAATGAGACAATTATTTTGATAACCCTCTCAAGCCCAGGGACAATAGCTGCCTCGTTTCAGACCCATAATCTCAAAGACCAATCATCAAAATGATGATTTTCATTCTGGCTGCGTTGTGGCAGCTACCGCGTTTAAATGTTGTGAAAAATGCAAAGTTGAAATGATCTTCTTTTGCTGCTCAGCTTGTTAATTAATGTCAATTGTCTATAATCACATGCAGGTGGTGGGTGTTACAACCCCCTTGGGGGCAGGGGTCTGTGCTCTACACCATTCCCCCCTTTCACCTCAGAGTATGAACTCCCCGGTTATTAGGGGCGGGATTTTCCCTTAACAAGGGGGAACCTCTCAGTATAAAAACTCTGAACTGGGTGCAGGTCGGGGAGGCCAGCCCTTCGGTCAGCGGAGTTGTAGCTTTTTGATTTTGTCTATAAACCATAATAAACCTTTATTCATTCCTATCCTACCTTGCGCCCTGCATCACTTCCGTTCTACATGGGCATCAACTGGCGAGTCTTTTCTACCTCTATAAATGATGCTCGTAGTTAACACAGGGAGTCTGGGTTGCTATGGCAACATGCCTGTTGTAGACTGGACCTATGGCTAGTGATGGGAGAGATTCCAACTTTCTTTCCATCACAAGGATGACCAGCACATTTGCCGCTTGCCATTAGCGTGTTGGGCGGATTTGCAGGCGGATATACTTGATTGAGTTACCAATGCACCTTCCTGGGGTTAAGACTCGAACCCATCGGGAGCATCTTTCTCAGGGGTGGCAAGGATGCTGCCGACTGTCCACAAGGCATCCTGACCCCGTAAACAGGTGCAGACTGAAAATGTGATTTGGAGGTTAGGAGATGCAAGCTTGTGATGTATAAATCTGCAAACAAATGCTTATAATAGTGTTTAAAGATTGACTCCAGTCCTACCCATCACCAGAATATAACATAGTTTAATTTTCTTGTTTTATTCATTTGTGGGATGTGGGTGTCACTGGTCAGCACTTATTTCCCATCCCAAGTTGCCCTTCAGAAGGGCGTCACTCACAGCACATTTTCTCAGTAAAACACATAATTTTAAAAAACTGAAGCATGACAAATACCGAAACCATTTTGGCTCCTGATAGGTCAGGCTCATTTTGTTCTTTTAAAAAATTTCTTTCTATCTCGAGCACCAAGACAGAAGATTATCCCTGTGCTTTTTTGCACCACACAGCGAAGATTGATCTCCAGGTGACCATGTGAAAATGTAATCATCTACACCCTTCCAATTCTTTACTTCCTTTTAAAATGTTCAGTTTTTCCTTTGCAAATCCCTCCCTCCATCACCTTGCACCCTCCCTATCTCCTCCTTCTCCTTTAATGCTGGGAGCTATGCTCTTCTCCAATTCTGACCTCTTTACCCTGATTGCTCCATCACGGGTGACTGTTTCTTCAGTTGCCTCAGCAATGAAATTCAGGGATTCCTCCCTAAACCTCTCCCTCCTCATTTAAGACACTCCTCAAAACCTACCTCTTTTGACAGAGCTTTTGGCCAACTGTCCTAATGTTGCCTCGGGTGGTTTGGTGTCAAATCTTGCTTTAGAACTTTCCTGTGAAGCAACTCAAGACATCTTAATGCATTCAAGATGCTAAAGGTAGCAAGTGCACATCACCATGCCCACTGCATAGCTGTCAAATATCCTGAGATGTGGTCAACTGTTTTGGAAGCTTATGGACTCAAACTTGGATCCCTATTTTCCATTGGCAGAGTGTGGGAGACTGCACCTCCAGGATTCTGGGGCTTCACAAATGGTCGACGCAATATATGCAAGCATTTGAAATCTAGTGCTGAAATTTAAAAATCATTCAATTAAATTTCAATCTCCCAGCTGCTGCATTCTGCTCTGTATTAGTTGACACCAGGAATGATAGAGACTACAGCTGGAACCATCACTGTCACAGACTGAGATCTAACACAGGCAGCTTGTCAACGGAAAACCACACCAGCGCCAGAGCAATGAATAACAAAACATGTGACAGAAAACGGACACCAAACAACCCAAAATCAGCTAAATTCATATTGGGTGCAAACGGTGCACTTTTGGAACTCTGCAGGACTCAAAGGCTTAAATTCTGATTACGATGGCTAATTGGACACCAATCCAAATTGTTAAATAGACAGCAGTGGGTGCAGTTACTGGATTTCCTATAATCACATACATCTTCTCTCACACCTTTTGCATTGCAGTGAGTGTGTGGGCGTTGTGGTTTTCCTCATCATACATTTCAGCAGAGTCATCCAGCACCTGATTGGCAGCTTTATTTTTCCTACTTCCACTCATTCCGCACGTGCCCCTGCTCGGCCAAGTAAGAGTCACGTTTATTGACAAACAGTGGGATACTATAAACCCTGACAATGAAAACAAAAACATTGGGCAATATTGTTCTTCTGTTATGGAGGAGTAAGTGGTGCCGATGACGCAGTGTGACACACTTCTTTTATTCTCCGCTGAAATACCGGAAATAAACTTTATTCCCTCCCCATCCAAAATGCAGAATTTACAAACCTACACATGTTTTAATAACCCTTTGATTCCTGTAACAAAATTAGCTCACCTTAGAAACTAGTTCTGTTTCACAGGCAGTTCGAATATCTTCATGGAATGCAGGTTAAACGATGACAAGTATCACGATTGGAAGAAACTATTTCAAACTACTGATGCAGTAAGTCACCCCAATACTAAATAAAAGCACCTGCAAGACAGCAGCATTAGTTGTGGACTGTGTTGATGTTGCATCTTCCCAGCAGTTCAAGCTGTTCTTGCAGTTTTTGAACATCACACATTAAATGTCCATTTAATTTATAATAGATGCCAAATTGCTACGGTTGTCATTGCTGTTAAAAATGTCCCACGTGACCAAAAAAACCTACATTTATACAGCACTTTTAATCACCAGACGTCTCAAAGCACCTTACAGCCAACTGAAGTACTTCTTGAAGTGGAGTCACTGTGTAATGGTGGAATCGTAGCAACTACACTGCAGCCAACAAACTCCTACAGATAGCAGAGATACCAGCCAGATAATCTGTTTCTCATGTTGATTGAGGGTTAAATTGGACACTGGGAATAACTCCCTTGTTCTCCTTCAAAACAGTGCCGTGGGATCTTTGTACACCCACTCGAGCAGGTCGATGGGATCCATGTTTCAACGTCTCTTTCCAAAGGTGTCATCCCCAACAGTGCACTCCTCTCTCAATAACACACTGGAGTGTCAGCCTCGAAATTTGGGCTGAGGCCCTGCATTTGAACTTGAATTTGGAAGCTTGTGATTCAGAGGCAAGTGTGTGCTATGGAGAACAGCCAAAGTGAGGCTACCATCATGGG
This sequence comes from Scyliorhinus torazame, assembly GCF_047496885.1. Lineage (NCBI taxonomy): Eukaryota > Metazoa > Chordata > Chondrichthyes > Carcharhiniformes > Scyliorhinidae > Scyliorhinus > Scyliorhinus torazame. The sequence goes on from NC_092723.1 coordinate 2,067,574, forward strand.
AGATGACACAACCCAGTGAAGTCGGACAATTCCAGGCCAATCTGAAGGCTGCACTGCTTCAAGGCCCAGGTTCAACAACTGAGCAAACAGGTTTTTGGAGAGAAACAGATTTTAAAAATATGGTTGAAATGTTCCCAAACACCCAATCCTTTGCCATCTTCCCGATTGAGGAGAGACTGAAATCTAGGCACTTCATCCAACTTTAAAACAACCACATGTACTGTTTGTTTTGAGAAGTCGAGTGGGCCAAGGGTCAAAGCACAGGGTGAGCCCAAAATTCCTGGGATGGACAGTTGTCCAAAAAGAGAGATTGAGCAGAAAGGAAAAGAAAGCTTTGCATTTATGTAGCACCATTCATAATCTTAGATTATCCCAAGTCACTTTACAGCCAATTAAGCACTTCTGAAGTATAGTTACTGTTATAATGTAGGAAACGTTGAAGTCAATTAGCGTACAGCAAGCTCCCCACAAATAGCAGTATATCAGCTCTATAAATGAAAGTCTTACTTGGAGGTCTTGTGGTGCAAGGAGTGATGTCACTGCCTCGGAGCTAGAAGATGTGTCCAGGTCCCCCTCCCCACGGTCAATTCCAGCCCAGAGTCACAATACACGTGAATTAACCAATAATTCTTATAAAAATTCCCAGAATCCCCAAAGTAATAAGGATAAAGGTCAAAAGATAACAGTCCTTGCTCCAACATGTGGTTTGCAGCACGCTTTCCTCAAACATGCGGTTTGTTCAAAGACTTCGGTTTACAACTGGTAATGGTCGTCCTCGCTGAGTCATTCATTCAGCACTCACAGGCAGCAGGCTTTCTTCTGGAGACTCACCTTAGTTTTCATTAAACTGGGCCTTCAACTCGAAGGTTCACCTTCAGGCTTATTTCTTTCCTGAGACACTCTATCTCGCATCAATCCCTGCTTCAGCCAATCTCGAGAGAATGATACGCAGTCTTGCTGGCGAGAGAATCAGCCCTCACAACGGCCTTAGGGAGAGAATTTAGTTGAATCTTTTGGGAGAGAATTAGTTGAAATCCTCCGCCCAGACTACAGATCAAAAAGTGAAACTAAAATGGAATCTCATTGTTCTGAGAAACATTCGAGAAGGATAATGTCCAATCGCCACCTGTTATTGGACAGATCCCAGCCTTCTGGGCCAATTCACTGGGCGCCAGCCGCATCAATCAGACCGAGTCATCGGGGGGGGGGGGTCTGCCATTCTCCAATCACCAGTGTAAAGAGCACCGCCTTGTGGAATCTGCTTGTTTGAATTAAAGGCTGCTTACAGACTGCTTTGCCTTAGAGTGACACACAGATCCATTAAACATCCTTGAGTCAAAAACGTAACAGCAAAAATCACATAAAGGGTAAATACAGAAATAGACAGGAAGCATCCTTGCAGCATGGAGAGTTTAGCTGGATCCTTTGGGAGGGAAATAATCAGAGCTCTCAATCTCAGCGGCTGAATCAAAAGTGAAGCCAGACTGGAACCTCGCGACTCAGAGAACATTCCGGTGGGAGCACGTCCAGTCGCCGCCTGTTCCCGAACTGGGCACAGCTTTTTGGGCCCATTCATTGGTCACTTGCCAAATCAATAAAACCAAGTCACCACTGGCAATCGGCAATCACCAGTCTAAAACAGCATAGCCTTCTGGAATCTGCTTGTTTGAATTCAAGGCTCAGGCCTCTTTGCCTTAAAGGCTCAGGTCCATTAAACCCCCATGGATCAATATTGTAACTCCAAATATAAAAGGGGAAAATAAGGGAATAAACAGGAGTAAAAAAGAACAAACAGGGAGGGCTTTACACAGGACAGGACTACACAGGACTTGAAATCTAAGGACGACATATTCCTAAAGCAGCCAAACAGGCTGATTATCAACAAATATTTCCAATAAACACTACAGGCGAGTAGTAAGTGATGTGTTGGGTGCTCTGGATCCGTGGAACACATACAGGCCACCAACACTTAAAATAGTGCAACACTATTTTATTAAGTTAGAAACTGTTGAACATTAAGGGGCTGGTTTAGCACACTGGGCTAAATCGCTGGCTTTTAAAGCAGACCGAGGCAGGCCAGCAGCACGGTTCGATTCCCGTACCAGCCTCCCCGAACAGGCGCCGGAATGTGGCGACTAGGGGCTTTTCACAGTAACTTCATTGAAGCTTACTCGTGACAATAAGTGATTTTCATTTCATTTCATTTTCATACTTTCACTGTGGGTTAACACGATGTTAGATTAAACTAAAGACCTATGCCTGTCCGAACCAGTCTATGCACTCAGCACATGGTGAAGATCTGTGCTGTAAGCTGTAAGCTCTGTCCTTCTAGGAGGCTGCATCCCGAATGAACGGGAATTCTGGTGCCCTATGTCTTTATAGTGCGTGTGCTCTAACTGGTGATTGGTTGCAGTGTTAGAACATAGAACATAGAACAATACAGCGCAGTACAGGCCCTTCGGCCCACGATGTTGCACGATGTTGATTGGTCCCACTGTGTGTCCATCAGTGTGTGTGTATCTGCACCATGATATACTGGTGTATATTATGACAGTAAGACCCCTCCACCTTGACAATATTCTGGGCTTTATTAATAGGGGCATAGATTACAAAGAGCAAGGAGGTCATGCTAAACTTGTATCGGACATCAGTTAGACATCAGCTGGAATATTGTGCACAGTTCTGGGAGCCACACTATAGGAAGGATGTGAACACATTGGAGAGAGAGCAGAGGAGGTTCACAAGAATGGTTCTGGGATGAGAAACTTCAGTGATGAGGAGAGATTGGAGAGGATGGGACTGGTCTCCTTGGAGAGAAAAAGCTTAGAGGAGATTTGATAGAGACGTTCAAAATCATGAGGGGGCTGGACAGAGTAGACAGGGAGAAACTGTTCAGCTTGTGAAAGGATCAAGAACGAGAGGGCATGGAGTTAAAGTGATCTAGAAAAAAGCAAATGTGATTTGATTAAAAACATTTTCCCCCAGCGAGAGGTTGGGGTCTGGAATGCACGGCCTGGAAGTGTGGTGGAGGCAGGTTCAATGGAGGCTTTCCAAAGGGTGTTAGATGATTATTTGAATAGAAACAATGTGCCGGGGTGTGGGGAAAAGGCAGGAGAATGGCACTAAGCCATGGGCGGGATTCTCCCCCTACCCGGCGGGGTGGGGGAATCCGGCGTAATAGAGTGGCGGGAACCACTCCGGCGTCGCGCCGCCCCCGAAAGGTGCGGAATTCTCCGCACCTTTCGGGGCCAAGCCTTTGGCACCACGCCAGCCGGCGCCAAAAGGACTTCGCCGGGTGACGCATGCGCGGGAGCGTCAGCGGACGCTCACGGCATCCCCGCGCATGCGCAGTGGAGGTGGTCTCTTCCGCCTCCGCCATAGTGGAGACCATGGCGAAGACGGAAGAAAAAGCCCTGATCGCGGGCCAGGCCACCGTGGGGGCACCCCCCGGGGCCAGAACGCCCCGCGCGCCCCCCCCCCCCCCGGACCCCGGAGCCCGCCCGCGCCGTCTGCTCCCGCCGGTACGGTAGGTGGTTCAATCCACGCCGGCTGGCGAGGGTTGACAGCAGCGGGCCTTCGGCCCATTATGGGCCGGAGAATCGCCGGGGGGCACCCCCGCCAATTCTCTGGTGACGGAGAATTCGGGACACGGCGGGGGCAGGATTCATGCCAGCCCCCTGCGATTCTCCGACCCGGTGGGGAGTCAGAGAATCGCGCCCATGATGCTCATTTGGAGAGCCGGTTCAGACAGGATGGGCCGAATGGCCGCCTGCACCGTGACAATCCTGCGATTCCGTGAAGTCTGTCTTTTTCTTCAGTACTGCGCTGGAGTGTCAGCCTAGATTTTGCAGCTTAAATGCTGGAGTAGGATTTGAACCCACAACTTTGTGACTGAGTGGAGAGCGGTACAGCCACCACCCGATAATCTGCGGGGTTTAGAAAAATGAGGTGACCCCAATGAAATGTATAACATTCTTAAAAGCACTTGAACAGGGTGTCTCGGAGTTTGAGGCTCAGGAATAGCGATCAGCCAATTACAACTGAGATGAGGAGAAATTTCTTCGCTCAGTGTAATGAATTTTTGGGATTCTCTATCCAGGAGACCTGTGCAAGTTCCGTCATCAACTATATTCAAAGCTGAGCTCAATATATCTCAGGACAGCAAGGGCACCAAGGAATATGTGAATAGGAGAAGAAAAGTGGAGTTGAGATAGATCCACCGCAATCTTATGCACAGGAGGAGCAAGTTCAAGGAGTTACACAGTCTATTCCACCTCTTTCCTAAGCTCTCTGTAAAAGAGAACTACAGAAAATGAGACATGTCAAAAATCAGTGAATAAGAGATGGCAAGCTTGTCCCACACGAGGATGAGAGCTTGAGGGAAGTAAAGAGATCTACAATCTTGTGGTCCAGAAACTGGTCGCGTTAAATTCGGGGATGATGCGATGAGCCTTCACTTTGTTGTAATAGAACCATTGGGCTATTCTCCGTCCCGCCGCGCCACATTTCCGTTTCACCCCGCCGGCGGGATGCTCCGTTTCGCCGGCTGGTCAATGGGGTTTCCCCGTGTGGGGCAGCCACGCGCCATTGGGAAACCCCCGGGCTGCCGGAAAAACGGAGCATCCCGCCGGCAGAGAATCCAGCCCATTTTGTCCCACAATAATGAAAAGGGGCAATTGAAGATACTCGCCTCCATTATAGGGTAAACAAATAGTTCTGCAATTCTTTTCTACTAATTTTCCCGCAAGTGTATCATTACGTCCATTCATTCCAGTCACTTTGTCCAATCATGCCGAAGAGCTCTCTCAGCAGGACGGACATTGTCAGCGCTTCTCAACTCAGTCCAACATCTGGGTTCACATCTGCAAACCTCGGTCCAGTAAGAGTCCAGCTACACTCCTGTGCATTTTGTAAAACATTAAAGTTTGTAAACAGGAATGTGGCTTCTCTCTAACAGTTTGCTCCATTCCAAAATACAGCCTCTCAGCTGTGGCCTTCTTTGCTCATTTCTTTTTAACACCATAAGAATTGTAAATTTCACACATTAAGAAGGATTAGTAATAACCGTTATGTTGCTGCTTCCCCCAAAACACTATTCTCTTCAAAAGGGCGGGAATTGATGGCCCAAAAGAAAATCTTCCTCGACATTCCAGCATCACAACCAGTTTACTAAAAAAAAGTTCATTCTTTCCTATTTGTGTGGACCGATGACCAAAATTAAAACCGAAACAATGACAATTAAGTAGATTGTGATGGAGTAAAATCCAAATTTTGAAGCTGCTGAAATGTTAATCGATTCTTCACTACTTTTTCTTTTAAACAATTGATAAATCGGACTGGTCACAAAAAAAAACCCGGTGAGAATTGTGTTTCCCCTGCACGCACGGTGTATCTGTGGCATTTCTGCACCGTTTCGTGGCTCAGGCAAAGGGGACTACTGCATCAGAATCAGCCTATAAGGCTGCTGGCAGAAATACGCAATTCCGTGACAGCACAGACTGTTTCCAGATGCAGGCTTGACATCGATGAATCAAAACGAAACCACACGTGGTGTCTGTATTCATGTCATGGCTCTGCTCTTCTGAGCCGGCTAAGACCGCTTTGAATGGCTGATATGAGAACACCGTTCGTCAAAAGGTGCAGCATCTGCTTTCCGATGCCTCATCTGAGGCTTTTGTAGAAATTGCGTTCCAAGCAAATAGTGGACATAATTTCTCAAATTATTTGAATGCTGAGCATTTTAAGAGTTGGAAGAATGTCACTGCAATGTGCTCATTATCTTGATTGTAAATTGCTAGTTCTAGTGGGAAGAGAGATTAGTTTCATTTGCTGGAAGTTTTGTGAAACTGATTTGTTTGCAGAACCACATCAGGTCATCAAGCTGAAAGCATCATTTGAAAAACTCAATCAAGAACATCCCATCAGAAATTGGTGCGTGGGTTTAATCGATCTATATGTCTTACCCATCAGTAATTATACAAAAATGCCCACTCCAGCCAGATATAATGTTTAAGCAGCTCACTTGCCAGTACGTACAGCTAGAACCTTGCAGGAGAAGCTCATTGTGCTGTGCATAGAGCTAGAACCTTGCTGGAGAAGCTCATTGTGCTGTGCATAGAGCTAGAACCTTGCAGGAGAAGCTCATTGTGCTGTGCATAGAGCTAGAACCTGGCAGGAGAAGCTCATTGTGCTGTGCAGAGCTAGAACCTTGCTGGAGAAGCTCATTGTGCTGTGCATAGAGCTAGAACCTGGCAGGAGAAGCTCATTGTGCTGCGTATAGAGCTAGAACCTGGCAGGAGAAGCTCATTGTGCTGTGCATAGAGCTAGAACCTTGCAGGAGAAGCTCATTGTGCTGTGCAGAGCTAGAACCTTGCTGGAGAAGCTCATTGTGCTGCGTATAGAGCTAGAACCTTGCAGGAGAAGCTCATTGTGCTGTGCATAGAGCTAGAACCTTGCTGGAGAAGCTCATTGTGCTGTGCATAGAGCTAGAACCTTGCAGGAGAAGCTCATTGTGCTGTGCATAGAGCTAGAACCTGGCAGGAGAAGCTCATTGTGCTGTGCAGAGCTAGAACCTTGCTGGAGAAGCTCATTGTGCTGTGCATAGAGCTAGAACCTGGCAGGAGAAGCTCATTGTGCTGCGCATAGAGCTAGAACCTTGCTAAGGAAATTAAGGTAGCTGGAGGCATGGCTGAAAAGATCGTGGGGCAGAAGAGACCAGATACTGGAGGAGTACACAGAGCACAGAGGGTTGTAAGGCAGGAAGGGTGAAGCAATAGAGGGATTTGATAACAAGAGTGAGAATTTTAGAATTGAACACATTTGGACCAGGATCTAATATAGTTCAGCATGCACAGGGGTAAATGGTGAACAGAACTTTGTGCAAGTCAGAATCCAGACAGCAGAGTTCTGGATAAGCTTAAGTTTAGAGAGCGTAATGTTAAGAAAACAGCCAGAAGAGCATTCAAATGCCTAAAGTTAACAAAGGAATGGATGAAGGTTTCAGCAGAAGGTGAGCTGAGACACACTATTATCCAGGTGAAAGTAGATGGTTGGGGTGATCGAGTGGTCAAATAGGAGGTCAATAATCTCAGCAGTCCCATTCAGCCTCACATAAGGATCAAGGAGAGGGATGGAGTCAGTGGCTGGGGAATGTCATTCATAGTGGGAGCTCGGAATAGCTTTGTGCTTCCCAATATTCAAGGAGGAGGACACTTCTGCTCATCCAATTCTGGATGTTATAAATCAGAGCGAGAGAAGAGGTAGTGGTGAGATCATCAGTGAATTGTAATGTTGTACATTCAGACGATGTCACAAAGATGCAGCTTATTGCTGCAAAATAGGAGGGTCCTAAACACAACTGCTTGGGAGGTACCAATAAACCTTTGGGAGAAAATGGTGTCAGACAGTAGCTGGAAACACAGAAATGTGGAAATGTTCCATTGGGAGAAACGATAAATTAATAAATTGTAAACATTAAAATTAATAAATATAAATAGGATTAAAAAAAAGACAAATTAACAAGCATGATTCACTAACTTTTCACATTCTAGAGGTTTTAATAACTTTGAAGCAGATACAAAGGACTGGATAGGTGGTATGAGAGTGACTGGGGAAACACAGATATCTAAACAGGAAAGGTAATTTCATAATGAAGGTCAGTAAAATGGAATACAGAATCGTGCACCTGCTCATCGTGAACATGTTCTCCCTTCCCACAACATTGGAGACAATTCAATGGGTTAGCACCCATAAAAGAGGGGTTGTGGGGTCGGGTTTCTAGTCTCCCATAACCACCACCCCCTGCTAACATGACTTCACATTGACAAGTAAAGGCCACTTAAGGATCTATATTCACCTCCATCACCACAATATGTCAGGTGGGAGAAATTGGAAGGGAAGTGGGCAGCCTATTACTTTTCCCACTCGAGGTAAAAGGTGGGAAGGAAATGGAGGTACTTCTTTTGGGGATTATTTATGCCCATTGAATCATTGAATTTACAGTGCCGAAGGTGGCGATTTGGTCCATCGAGTCTGCACCGGCCCTTCTCAAGGCCACGCTTCTGCCCCACCTAACCTGCACACCTTTCCGCTGTGCAATTATGAAATTACCTTCAACTGGGGCACCCGGGGGAAACGTGAGTACACATGTGTGTACGCATGCATGTTTGTGTGTGTCAGAATGAAATATTGGACGGGGGTCACTGGATGACTCCTGACATATGTCAGCGGTGAAACTGAAAATTTTTCATTTGGAACTTTGTAATAAAGAATTTGTTTTAAAATTCATTCAATTAGTCCCCAACCCTAATTGCCCTGGACAAGGTGATGGTGAGTTCAATCACCATTACTACACATTTAACAGAAACATCGGGAAGCACTACTGGCTAGTGTCATGTGAGAGTACCTTTAAGAAATGGGTGTTTATTACTGCAGTGATGTCAGAGAGTGGGTGGAGCTGGACTGTCTATCAGCTTTTTACTTTAGTTTTAGGCTGTTTGCTGCAGGGTGTGTTTTAGTTTCGTTTTCAGTGTTGGAGCTGAAGCCAGACAGAGCAGGTGTACTGCTGTTCTCTCTGCCATCAAAAGACTATCTCTTCATCATTTGGTGAATTCAGAATTATAAATGATCTCAGTAGTGACTTTAATCTAATGTGCTTCTGTTAAAAGGTGTTTCTTTTGTCTTCTGGATGTTGTTTGGGAAGTTATTAAGGATTACTTAGTATTGTATTCTTTGGGGTTGTATTTGAATTGATGGTTGCTAAGATGTTCACTGTATGTTCTAAAAAGATTAACTTGAATTCATAGAGTAAACATTATTTTGCTTTAAAAACTACTTTTCCATTTCTGCTCTACCACGCCTGTAGAGTGGGCCGTGTGCTCCCCATACCACAACCTAGTAAAAGTTGTGGGTCAGGTGAACTCCATGATACACTTTGGGGTTCTCTAAACCCTGGCCCACAACACTAGGCTAGCTTTTTTGCCCAATGCCTAATTTCAGAGGCCATGTAAGAGACAACCACATTGTTGTGGGTCAGGAGTCACATGGAGCTTGGCAGATTTCCTTCGCTAACAGACGTTTTAATGCATTGTTTTTCACATTTTTTTTAGCCGGAATCCACTTTTACCAACCGCCCGACCTTCACTACCCACTATTTTCTCTGACTTTAATGAGAATGGTGAGCCTGCTTGGTCCTCACGATCTCACTCCAATCAGGCCCACAGGAGGAGAGGGCAATGTGCATATCAGGTGCAGAGTTCAGCCCATTCCTTTGTGCTGTCTTCATCTTTCAGGAAAGAAAAGCCAACCTTGCACATGTAAGTCATCATGAAGGGCAAAAACAACAAAATGCTAGTTTTACTCAGCACTGGATACTCCTCGGAGATGCTGCTCCAGAATGCTGACAGCCTCATGGACTTGTGCCGCGTTGTTAATGTGCTGTCACAGCTGAGAACTGGGCCGGATTCTCTGTCAGCAGTGCACCCACGCCTGCGGGTTTCCCGGTGGCATGGGGGGGGCCATAATGGGAAATCCCATTGGCAGGTGGCGGGCGGAGAATCCCACTGCCGGGAATGGTGCGCCGTCCAGGAAAACGCAGCGGGTAGACAGGAGAGTCCCACCCTCAGTCTCTTTATTGCTGTCGGTTAATAATTGAGTGCACTGCATTTAATGAAATTCTCAACTTTCACAATTCCTTTCGATACCACTTCAAGATTGGATGGAATTCCTTTCGATGCCAATGCCTCACGGTGAATAAAACAATGATTCTAAACAATACCTCCTTAATCATTATAACTCCACTGTTTTTCCAATCATGTTGGCTGCTCCATCGCTTGTGATTCCTCTGCAATGAACCCAATCAAGCACGTACTTTCCAACCACATAATTATTCAATGCTTCAAAAATCTCTGCGCCAGTCATGTGGGTTGGTAATGTCAGGCCGCACAACAAATCCTCAACAAATTCATTGTGCCAAACATACCTAATGTAAAGTTTGCACAATCTGAAATCTCTGTACTTTCATCCAGTTGTATTCAGAACTGCTGTGCTGACTTAAAATGAAAAACTTTTAAATTCTCAGCAATATCACAAATTCGGCGACCACTGTGTTATCACTAACTGGGGTGAATTTCAATTTATCAGCTGATCTTTCATCTAGGACCATACGAACCATGTCTATTGTTGCAAGGAGAATTAATCTCTCTGCTTCAGTGTGGGGCATTTTTTCTTCAACAACACAGTAAACTACCATGTCAGGGGTTAATTTTACTTCATCGTTCAATGTAACATTTCTGCTGAGGATTTCAGCCGATGATTTCGGTTCTGGCTGCATCCTTTGAAAAAAATAATGAGGTTTGTCCTTGACTCGCCATGTCTTTGAAGCTTTGAACTTCAAATGCCTTTGAAGTTTTGAGGGTTTTAATCATTTGCCAGTACTTTGCTGCATATAACACACATGGGCTTTGCATCCTGATTTGCATTGACACAATTAACGAAGCCATACCTTAAAAAATCATCTTTATATTGCTTTATTCCTGATTTCAACCCCTTCTTAATGGACTGTGCATCAGAGGCCTTGGAGCTCACACCACCACTGTTATGTCCTGTGGTAGATTCACCTGAGCAGCTCACACCAGCAGATTTAGTTGAGAGATCCTGGCCTGTGTATCTCTTGCCCTCTTATCCTTATGATGAAACAATCTATTTTCAATTCTTCACAGTCCAATTGCCCTGCTTGTCGGCAGCTACAAATTGGAGGAATCGCTCCTCTGTGATTTTGCAAAACACAGACGTACAGGTTGAGTGACATCAGTGTATGTGATGGCCGCGTGACCTGCTCTCTGCCGCCATTCCTGGCAGCAAGACTTCATCATTTAAAAAAAAATTTGGTCCTGGGACAGCACGCTGACGTCAGGAGGAGACGGTCCTGGGACAGGGCACTGACACATCAGGAGGAGATGGTACTGGGACAGCGCACTGACACGTCAGGAGGAGATGGTACTGGGACAGCGCGCTGACGTCAGGAGGAGACGGGACTGGGACAGCGCGCTGACGTCAGGAGGAGATGGTACTGGGACAGCGCACTGACACGTCAGGAGGAGATGGTACTGGGACAGCGCACTGACACGTCAGGAGGAGATGGTACTGGGACAGCGCGCTGACGTCAGGAGGAGACGGCACTGGGACAGCGCGCTGACGTCAGGAGGAGACGGGACTGGGACAGCGCGCTGACGTCAGGAGGAGACGGCACTGGGACAGCGCACTGACCTCAGGAGGAGACGGTACTGGGACAGCGCGCTGATGTCAGGAGGAGACGGGACTGGGACAGCGCGCTGACGTCAGGAGGAGACGATCCTGGGACAGCGCACTGACACGTCAGGAGGAGACGGTACTGGGACAGGGCACTGACACGTCAGGAGGAGACGGTGCTGGGACAGCACGCTGACATGTCAGGAGGAGACGGTACTGGGACAGCGCGCTGACGTCAGGAGGAGACGGTGCTGGGACAGCACGCTGACGTCAGGAGGAGACGGTCCTGGGACAGCACGCTGACGTCAGGAGGAGACGGTCCTGGGACAGCACGCTGACGTCAGGAGGAGACGGCACGGGGACAGCACGCTGACGTCAGGAGCAGACGGTACTGGGACAGCACGCTGACGTCAGGAGGAGATGGTCCTGGGACAGCGCGCTGACGTCAGGAGGAGACGGTACTGGGACAGAGTGCTGACATCAGGAGGAGACGGTACTGGGACAGCGCGCTGACGTCAGGAGGAGACGGTACTGGGACAGCGCGCTGACGTCAGGAGGAGACGGTACTGGGACAGCGCGCTGACATCAGGAGGAGACGGTACTGGGACAGCGCGCTGACGTCAGGAGGAGACGGGACTGGGACAGCGCACTGACGCCAGGAGGAGACGGTCCTGGGACAGCGTGCTGACGTCAGGAGGAGACGGGACTGGGACAGCGCACTGACGCCAGGAGGAGACGGTCCTGGGACAGCGCGCTGATGTCAGGAGGAGACGGCACTGGGACAGCGCGCTGACGCCAGGAGGAGACGGTACTGGGACAGCGCGCTGACGCCAGGAGGAGACGGTCCTGGGACAGGGCACTGACACGTCAGGAGGAGACGGTACTGGGACAGGGCACTGACACGTCAGGAGGAGACGGTGCTGGGACAGCACGCTGACATGTCAGGAGGAGACGGTACTGGGACAGCACGCTGACGTCAGGAGGAGACGGTACTGGGACAGCACGCTGACGTCAGGAGGAGACGGTCCTGGGACAGCACGCTGACGTCAGGAGGAGACGGTACTGGGACAGAGTGCTGACATCAGGAGGAGACGGAACTGGGACAGCGCGCTGACGTCAGGAGGAGACGGGACTGGGACAGCGCGCTGACGTCAGGAGGAGACGGTACTGGGACAGCGCGCTGACGTCAGGAGGAGACGGTACTGGGACAGCGCGCTGACATCAGGAGGAGACGGTACTGGGACAGCGCGCTGACGTCAGGAGGAGACGGGACTGGGACAGCGCACTGACGCCAGGAGGAGACGGTCCTGGGACAGCACGCTGACGTCAGGAGGAGACGGCACGGGGACAGCATGCTGACGTCAGGAGGAGACGGGACTGGGACAGCGCACTGACGCCAGGAGGAGACGGTCCTGGGACAGCGCGCTGATGTCAGGAGGAGACGGCACTGGGACAGCGCGCTGACGCCAGGAGGAGACGGTACTGGGACAGCGCGCTGACGTCAGGAGGAGACGGTACTGGGACAGCGCGCTGACGCCAGGAGGAGACGGCACTGGGACAGCACACTGACGTCAGGAGGAGGCGGTACTGGGACAGCGCGCTGACGTCAGGAGGAGACGGCACTGGGACAGCGCGCTGACGTCAGGAGGAGACGGTACTGGGACAGCACGCTGACGTCAGGAGGAGACGGGACTGGGACAGCGCGCTGACGTCAGGAGGAGACGGTACTGGGACAGCGCTGACGTCAGGAGGAGACGGTACTGGGACAGCGCGCTGACGTCAGGAGGCGACGGTACTGGGACAGGGCTGACGTCAGGAGGAGACGGTACTGGGACAGCGCACTGACGTCAGGAGGAGGCGGTACTGGGACAGCACGCTGACGTCAGGAAGAGACGGTACTGGGACAGCGCGCTGACGTCAGGAGGAGACGGCATTGGTACAGCGCGCTGACGCCAGGAGGAGACGGCACTGAGACAGCGCGCTGACGCCAGGAGGAGACGGTCCTGGGACAGGGCACTGACACGTCAGGAGGAGACGGTACTGGGACAGGGCACTGACACGTCAGGAGGAGACGGTGCTGGGACAGCACGCTGACATGTCAGGAGGAGACGGTACTGGGACAGCACGCTGACGTCAGGAGGAGACGGTACTGGGACAGCACGCTGACGTCAGGAGGAGACGGTCCTGGGACAGCACGCTGACGTCAGGAGGAGACGGCACGGGGACAGCACGCTGACGTCAGGAGCAGACGGTACTGGGACAGCGCGCTGACGCCAGGAGGAGACGGCACTGGGACAGCGCGCTGACGTCAGGAGGAGATGGTCCTGGGACAGCGCGCTGACGTCAGGAGGAGACGGCACTGGGACAGCGCGCTGACGCCAGGAGGAGACGGTACTGGGACAGCGCGCTGACGTCAGGAGGAGACGGTACTGGGACAGCGCGCTGACGCCAGGAGGAGACGGCACTGGGACAGCACACTGACGTCAGGAGGAGGCGGTACTGGGACAGCGCGCTGACGTCAGGAGGAGACGGCACTGGGACAGCGCGCTGACGTCAGGAGGAGACGGTACTGGGACAGCGCGCTGACGTCAGGAGGAGACGGCACTGGGACAGCGCACTGACCTCAGGAGGAGACGGTACTGGGACAGCGCGCTGATGTCAGGAGGAGACGGGACTGGGACAGCGCGCTGACGTCAGGAGGAGACGATCCTGGGACAGCGCACTGACACGTCAGGAGGAGACGGTACTGGGACAGGGCACTGACACGTCAGGAGGAGACGGTGCTGGGACAGCACGCTGACATGTCAGGAGGAGACGGTACTGGGACAGCGCGCTGACGTCAGGAGGAGACGGTGCTGGGACAGCACGCTGACATGTCAGGAGGAGACGGTACTGGGACAGCGCGCTGACGTCAGGAGGAGACGGTACTGGGACAGCACGCTGACGTCAGGAGGAGACGGTCCTGGGACAGCACGCTGACGTCAGGAGGAGACGGTCCTGGGACAGCACGCTGACGTCAGGAGGAGACGGTACTGGGACAGCGCGCTGACGTCAGGAGGAGACGGTACTGGGACAGCGCGCTGACATCAGGAGGAGACGGGACTGGGACAGCGCACTGACGCCAGGAGGAGACGGTCCTGGGACAGCGCGCTGATGTCAGGAGGAGACGGCACTGGGACAGCGCGCTGACGCCAGGAGGAGACGGTACTGGGACAGCGCGCTGACGTCAGGAGGAGAAGGCACTGGGACAGCGTGCTGACGTCAGGAGGAGACGGTACTGGGACAGCGCGCTGACGTCAGGAGGAGACGGTACTGGGACAGCGCGCTGACATCAGGAGGAGACGGTACTGGGACAGCGCGCTGACGTCAGGAGGAGACGGGACTGGGACAGCGCACTGACGCCAGGAGGAGACGGTCCTGGGACAGCGCGCTGATGTCAGGAGGAGACGGCACTGGGACAGCGCGCTGACGCCAGGAGGAGACGGTACTGGGACAGCGCGCTGACGCCAGGAGGAGACGGTCCTGGGACAGGGCACTGACACGTCAGGAGGAGACGGTACTGGGACAGGGCACTGACACGTCAGGAGGAGACGGTGCTGGGACAGCACGCTGACATGTCAGGAGGAGACGGTACTGGGACAGCACGCTGACGTCAGGAGGAGACGGTACTGGGACAGCACGCTGACGTCAGGAGGAGACGGTCCTGGGACAGCACGCTGACGTCAGGAGGAGACGGCACGGGGACAGCACGCTGACGTCAGGAGCAGACGGTACTGGGACAGCGCGCTGACGTCAGGAGGAGATGGTCCTGGGACAGCGCGCTGACGTCAGGAGGAGACGGTACTGGGACAGAGTGCTGACATCAGGAGGAGACGGAACTGGGACAGCGCGCTGACGTCAGGAGGAGACGGGACTGGGACAGCGCGCTGACGTCAGGAGGAGACGGTACTGGGACAGCGCGCTGACGTCAGGAGGAGACGGTACTGGGACAGCGCGCTGACATCAGGAGGAGACGGTACTGGGACAGCGCGCTGACGTCAGGAGGAGACGGGACTGGGACAGCGCACTGACGCCAGGAGGAGACGGTCCTGGGACAGCGTCCTGACGTCAGGAGGAGACGGGACTGGGACAGCGCACTGACGCCAGGAGGAGACGGTCCTGGGACAGCGCGCTGATGTCAGGAGGAGACGGCACTGGGACAGCGCGCTGACGCCAGGAGGAGACGGTACTGGGACAGCGCGCTGACGTCAGGAGGAGACGGTACTGGGACAGCGCGCTGACGCCAGGAGGAGACGGCACTGGGACAGCACACTGACGTCAGGAGGAGGCGGTACTGGGACAGCGCGCTGACGTCAGGAGGAGACGGCACTGGGACAGCGCGCTGACGTCAGGAGGAGACGGTACTCGGACAGCACGCTGACGTCAGGAGGAGACGGGACTGGGACAGCGCGCTGACGTCAGGAGGAGACGGTACTGGGACAGCGCTGACGTCAGGAGGAGACGGTACTGGGACAGCGCACTGACGTCAGGAGGAGGCGGTACTGGGACAGCACGCTGACGTCAGGAAGAGACGGTACTGGGACAGCGCGCTGACGTCAGGAGGAGACGGCATTGGGACAGCGCGCTGACGCCAGGAGGAGACGGCACTGAGACAGCGCGCTGACGCCAGGAGGAGACGGTCCTGGGACAGGGCACTGACACGTCAGGAGGAGACGGTACTGGGACAGGGCACTGACACGTCAGGAGGAGACGGTGCTGGGACAGCACGCTGACATGTCAGGAGGAGACGGTACTGGGACAGCACGCTGACGTCAGGAGGAGACGGTCCTGGGACAGCGCGCTGACGTCAGGAGGAGACGGCATTGGGACAGCGCGCTGACGCCAGGAGGAGACGGCATTGGGACAGCGCGCTGACGCCAGGAGGAGACGGCACTGAGACAGCGCGCTGACGCCAGGAGGAGACGGTCCTGGGACAGGGCACTGACACGTCAGGAGGAGACGGTACTGGGACAGGGCACTGACACGTCAGGAGGAGACGGTGCTGGGACAGCACGCTGACATGTCAGGAGGAGACGGTACTGGGACAGCACGCTGACGTCAGGAGGAGACGGTCCTGGGACAGCGCGCTGACGTCAGGAGGAGACGGCACGGGGACAGCACGCTGACGTCAGGAGCAGACGGTACTGGGACAGCGCGCTGACGTCAGGAGGAGATGGTCCTGGGACAGCGCGCTGACGTCAGGAGGAGACGGCACTGGGACAGCGCGCTGACGCCAGGAGGAGACGGTACTGGGACAGCGCGCTGACGTCAGGAGGAGACGGTACTGGGACAGCGCGCTGACGTCAGGAGCAGACGGCACTGGGACAGCACGCTGACGCCAGGAGGAGACGGCACTGGGACAGCACACTGACGTCAGGAGGAGGCGGTACTGGGACAGCGCGCTGACGTCAGGAGGAGACGGCACTGGGACAGCGCGCTGACGTCAGGAGGAGACGGCACTGGGACAGCGCGCTGACGTCAGGAGGAGACGGTACTGGGACAGCGCGCTGACGTCAGGAGGAGACGGTACTGGGACTGCGCGCTGACGCCAGGAGGAGACGGCACTGGGACAGCACACTGACGTCAGGAGGAGGCGGTACTGGGACAGCGCGCTGACGTCAGGAGGAGACGGCACTGGGACAGCGCGCTGACGTCAGGAGGAGACGGTACTGGGACAGCGCGCTGACGTCAGGAGGAGACGGTACTGGGACAGCGCACTGACCTCAGGAGGAGACGGGACTGGGACAGCGCGCTGACGTCAGGAGGAGACGATCCTGGGACAGCGCACTGACACGTCAGGAGGAGACGGTACTGGGACAGGGCACTGACACGTCAGGAGGAGACGGTGCTGGGACAGCACGCTGACATGTCAGGAGGAGACGGTACTGGGACAGCGCGCTGACGTCAGGAGGAGACGGTGCTGGGACAGCACGCTGACATGTCAGGAGGAGACGGTACTGGGACAGCGCGCTGACGTCAGGAGGAGACGGTACTGGGACAGCACGCTGACGTCAGGAGGAGACGGTCCTGGGACAGCACGCTGACGTCAGGAGGAGACGGTCCTGGGACAGCACGCTGACGTCAGGAGGAGACGGCACGGGGACAGCACGCTGACGTCAGGAGCAGACGGTACTGGGACAGCACGCTGACGTCAGGAGGAGATGGTCCTGGGACAGCGCGCTGACGTCAGGAGGAGACGGTACTGGGACAGAGTGCTGACATCAGGAGGAGACGGTACTGGGACAGCGCGCTGACGTCAGGAGGAGACGGTACTGGGACAGCGCGCTGACGTCAGGAGGAGACGGTACTGGGACAGCGCGCTGACATCAGGAGGAGACGGTACTGGGACAGCGCGCTGACGTCAGGAGGAGACGGGACTGGGACAGCGCACTGACGCCAGGAGGAGACGGTCCTGGGACAGCGTGCTGACGTCAGGAGGAGACGGGACTGGGACAGCGCACTGACGCCAGGAGGAGACGGTCCTGGGACAGCGCGCTGATGTCAGGAGGAGACGGCACTGGGACAGCGCGCTGACGCCAGGAGGAGACGGTACTGGGACAGCGCGCTGACGCCAGGAGGAGACGGTCCTGGGACAGGGCACTGACACGTCAGGAGGAGACGGTACTGGGACAGGGCACTGACACGTCAGGAGGAGACGGTGCTGGGACAGCACGCTGACATGTCAGGAGGAGACGGTACTGGGACAGCACGCTGACGTCAGGAGGAGACGGTCCTGGGACAGCACGCTGACGTCAGGAGGAGACGGCACGGGGACAGCACGCTGACGTCAGGAGCAGACGGTACTGGGACAGCGCGCTGACGTCAGGAGGAGATGGTCCTGGGACAGAGTGCTGACATCAGGAGGAGACGGAACTGGGACAGCGCGCTGACGTCAGGAGGAGACGGGACTGGGACAGCGCGCTGACGTCAGGAGGAGACGGTACTGGGACAGCGCGCTGACGTCAGGAGGAGACGGTACTGGGACAGGGCGCTGACGCCAGGAGGAGACGGCACTGGGACAGCGCGCTGATGTCAGGAGGAGACGGTACTGGGACAGCGCGCTGACGTCAGGAGGAGACGGGACTGGGACAGCGCGCTGACGTCAGGAGGAGACGGTACTGGGACAGCGCGCTGACGTCAGGAGGAGACGGTACTGGGACAGCGCGCTGACATCAGGAGGAGACGGTACTGGGACAGCGCGCTGACGTCAGGAGGAGACGGGACTGGGACAGCGCACTGACGCCAGGAGGAGACGGTCCTGGGACAGCGTGCTGACGTCAGGAGGAGACGGGACTGGGACAGCGCACTGACGCCAGGAGGAGACGGTCCTGGGACAGCGCGCTGATGTCAGGAGGAGACGGCACTGGGACAGCGCGCTGACGCCAGGAGGAGACGGTACTGGGACAGCGCGCTGACGTCAGGAGGAGACGGTACTGGGACAGCGCGCTGACGCCAGGAGGAGACGGCACTGGGACAGCACACTGACGTCAGGAGGAGGCGGTACTGGGACAGCGCGCTGACGTCAGGAGGAGACGGCACTGGGACAGCGCGCTGACGTCAGGAGGAGACGGTACTGGGACAGCACGCTGACGTCAGGAGGAGACGGGACAGGGACAACGCGCTGACGTCAGGAGGAGACGGTACTGGGACAGCGCTGACGTCAGGAGGAGACGGTACTGGGACAGCGCGCTGACGTCAGGAGGCGACGGTACTGGGACAGGGCTGACGTCAGGAGGAGACGGTACTGGGACAGCGCACTGACGTCAGGAGGAGGCGGTACTGGGACAGCACGCTGACGTCAGGAAGAGACGGTACTGGGACAGCGCGCTGACGTCAGGAGGAGACGGCATTGGGACAGCGCGCTGACGCCAGGAGGAGACGGCACTGAGACAGCGCGCTGACGCCAGGAGGAGACGGTAACTGGGACAGCGCGCTGACGTCAGGAGGAGACGGGACTGGGACAGCGTGCTGACGTCAGGAGGAGACGGTAATGGGACAGGGCGCTGACGTCAGGAGGAGACGGGACTGGGACAGCACGCTGACGTCAGGAGGAGACGGTACTGGGACAGCGCGCTGACGTCAGGAGGAGACGGCATTGGGACAGCGCGCTGACGCCAGGAGGAGACAGCACTGAGACAGCGCGCTGACGCCAGGAGGAGACGGTAGCTGGGACAGCGCGCTGACGTCAGGAGGAGACGGGACTGGGACAGCGCGCTGACGGCAGGAGGAGACGGTACTGGGACAGCGCGCTGACATCAGGAGGAGACGGTACTGGGACAGCGCGCTGACGTCAGGAGGAGACGGTACTGGGACAGGGCGCTGACGCCAGGAGGAGACGGTACTGGGCCAGCGCGCTGACGTCGGGAGGAGACGGGACTGGGACAGCGCGCTGATGTCAGGAGGAGACGGTACTGGGACAGCGCGCTGACGTCAGGAGGAGACGGTACTGGGACAGCGCGCTGACGTCAGGAGGAGACGGTACTGGGACAGGGCGCTGACGCCAGGAGGAGACGGCACTGGGACAGCGCACTGACGTCAGGAGGGGACGGTACTGGGACAGCGCACTGACGTCAGGAGGAGACGGTACTGGGACAGGGCGCTGACGTCAGGAGGAGACGGCACTGGGACAGCGCACTGACGTCAGGAGGGGACGGTACTGGGACAGCGCGCTGACGTCAGGAGGAGACGGGACTGGGACAGTGCGCTGACGTCAGGAGGAGACGGTACTGGGACAGGGCGCTGACGCCAGGAGGAGACGGCACTGGGACAGCGCACTGACGTCAGGAGGGGACGGTACTGGGACAGGGCTGACGTCAGGAGGAGACGGGACTGGGACAGTGAGCTGACGTCAGGAGGAGACGGTCCTGGGACAGCGCGCTGACGCCAGGAGGAGACGGTACTGGGACAGCGCGCTGACGTCAGGAGGAGACGGGACTGGGACAGCACGCTGACGTCAGGAGGAGACGGGACTGGGACAGCGCGCTGACGTCAGGAGGAGACGGTACTGGGACTGCGCGCTGACGTCAGGAGGAGACGGTACTGGGACAGCGTGCTGACGTCAGGAGGAGACGGGACTGGGACAGCGCACTGACGTCAGGAGGAGGCGGGACTGGGACAGCGCGCTGACGTCAGGAGGAGACGGGACTGGGACAGCGCGCTGACGTCAGGAGGAGACGGTACTGGGACAGCGCGCTGACGTCAGGAGGAGACGGTCCTGGGACAGCGCACTGACGCCAGGAGGAGACGGTACTGGGACAGCGCGCTGATGTCACGAGGCAGTGGTCCGCCCAGCTGGGCTCTGGGTCTGCACACTGCTGGATCCACCTGAAAGGGCAAGGGATGGCTGGCATTCTTGAAAGTCGGTCGAAGCTGGCATTTTTAAAAGGTGGTCGCGGTCATTGTACTCTTCTCCTGTGATCAGGAATGCCACGACCTACCCCTCCGTGACCCTCCCGCCACCCTCCCGCGATCCAGCCGCAGGTCGCGACCCTGACGTTAAAAAACCCTGCATTAATGAACCAATCAACAAAATTTTCCCATTAGACATGTAATTCCGGAGTTTTTCTGTTGACCACCTGCCATGGTGGGATTCGAACAGAACACTGCCTTCGATATCTGCCATGCCTCCCGGGTGTACTACATCACACAGAATAAAATCTTAAAGCCATTAAGGTACAATTTTCCCACCTTATCACATCATCAGAAGCCTTTCCATAGTATTGAAAACAGCTTGATCAGAGTTATCTTCAGAACTTCGATAAAGTGCGACAGCTCATTTTACTTTCTAGATCTTGACACATTAAAAGTATGACTTCTTTGAAATCCTGAAAAGATCCAGTTAGTGATAATGGTTCTTTGCAAAGAGAAAGAGCGATTACATTGTGTCAATGATTACCCTGTGGTTGAACTGTGGGTGTAATTTCTGTGAATAGGAAGATCAAAAGGAACAAAAGAATGACAAAGCTGAAAACCACCAGTCCTGGTCAAACCTACTATGGGCAAAAAAAAGCTGACATGTCTGGTATAGTATGGCTCGACAATAATGATGCTTTCTACGAATCGCAAACTCACCGATCGCAGAATTTCATGTCTGTAGTGATCTCTGTATGTGCATGTACATCAGGGGTTAATGAGTTATCAGTAGCACCACATGATCACACGAGGGCCGGACCAACAGGGGGATAAAAGGCAGCCACATTGGGTCTCTCTCCCTCTCTTTTGGATGTACTGTGACCAGCACAGGGTATCAGATTAGCTCAGATGGTTAGTGGAGTCATGTGCAGTTACTGTAGTTAGATCTTGTTAACCTTATCTCTAGTATCAATGTTAAAGTAAAGAACTCACATAATTATTGTTATAGTTACTCAATAAACCTTTTGTTACTACTGGACGAGTTTGAGTCTTCTTCATCGAGATTCAGTAGACCTCATCAGTAACCAAGGTTTGAGTAACACATATTGCACTCCGTAGTATATCAAGATAAATCAGGAGTGTAATAAAAGATGGTACCAGGCATATTGGCTTTAAAAGAACTAGTTAGGTTAGGTTAGACAAAAAGAGAAGAAAATTCAAACTGATATTCGACTGTGGAAGACATCGCAGCATATGGATCCTCGACGACTAACTGATTCGATGGAACTCGTTGGAGCTCCATGGCAGCTGGAAACAACTGGTAATTTAAGTTATAACTGGAAAATGTTTGAACAGATGTTCCAAATATGTATCGCAGCTAATGATTTGAGCACGGCCACTGATGCAACAAAAATAGCACTGCTACTCTCAACAGCAGGGCATGAAGCTAGAGAAATCTATAATTGCTTTAATTACTTAGAAGGTGAAGACAACACCAAATTAGAAGTAATACTCAAAAAATTTGATGAACACTGTAAAAGTCAGTCTGGTGAAATGCTGGAAAGATTTAATTTTTTCATAGATGCCAGAGAAACAGAGAGCCCATCACTGATTTTATTACAGACCTCAAGTTAATAGCGCAAGGCTGCAATTGTGCTGATTTCAGAGACACTATGATAATGGATCAATTAATTTCTGGACTATCTTTAAAAAATTTGAGGGAAGAACTTTCACAAAATAAGTATCTAACTCTAGAAATCGCTGTACAAAAATGCCTTGCTTATGAATAAAAGCAAAATCAATACTTTGTGTCTTTACAAACAAAGAATCAGTACCCAGAAAACAAAATCTGTAAAAATGGCGGAATACTCACCACGAGGCAGAGGCAGGGTTGAAACTTAAGACGGAAGTTCTGAGCAGCAGCCATCTTGCACGTGTGCAGTCTGACCAGTCCGCACATGCGCACTTCCCTAAAAGACGCAAATCGGCAAAACAGTGTTTTGCGCATGCGCAAAAAGTCGCGCATGCGCAGTTACGAAAAGAGCGCACAGTAAAGGAAACTTGGATTGCGCATGCGCAATCAAGTCCTACGCATGACGTCACGAGCGTCATGACGTCGGGGGACCCGGACCACACCCACTTAAAGGGGAAATACCCGGAAATTGAAAAAGAGTTTAAAGCTACAAAACACAATCTTTTTCCCTCGAAAGACAGAACAATGCCTGAACTTCTACCAGCAGTTGAAAATAACTTCCGCAGCACCCAAGCAGTTTGCACCACCCGAAGTGAAGAGCACAATGACAAATCCAAAACCAAAGAAGATGATTTGCTCACTGAACACGAAGAGCACAATAACAAATGCAAAACAAAAAGAGATGATTTGTACTTTGAAGAATACTACTCAGACATGGCTGAGTTCTTCGGATATGATCATAGAATTTACAGTGCAGAAGGGGGCCATTCGGCCCATCGAGTCTGCACCAGCTCTTGGAAAGAGCACCTTACCCAAGGCCACTCACCCACCCTATCCCCATAACCCAGTAACCCAACACTAAGGGCAATTTTGGACACTAAGGGCAATTTATCATGGTCAATCCACCTAACCTGCACATCTTTGGACTGTGGGAGGAAACCGGAGCACCCGGAGGAAACCCACGCACACACGGGGAGGATATGCAGACTCCGCACAGACAGTGACCTAAGCCGGAATCGAACCTGGGACCCTGGAGCTGTGAAGCAATTGTGCTATCCACTATGCTACCGTGCTGCCCGATCATAGCATCAGCAACATGGTTGAAAAGCTCAATACGAATCTACTCATGGTAGATGAATCCAATACCATGATGCAATGGCAGATCGTTGAAACATTGGATGACAGCAACATGTCAATCAGCTAAGAAGAAAATGACGCCACACAAGGAGCACAGAACGACTCCATTGAGAGAGTACAGATCGACTCCAAAGAGAGAACACTGCACGACTCCACACAGAGAGTGATGAAAGACTCCACAGAGAGAGCGACGCAAGCCTCCACAGAGAGCTCGTTGACGGACTCCAGAATGGAAGCAATTAAAGACTCTAGAGCGACAATCGTGCACGAAGAAGACTATGAAGGTCTATCCACCTAATCTGAACAACCAGCAGCAGACTATGAAAGTCTACCAAGCTGACGTGAACAACAAAAAGACTATGGAGGTCTACCCAGGGGCAGCACGGTAGCATTGTGGATAGCACAATTGCTTCACAGCTCCAGGGTCCCAGGTTCGATTCCGGCTTGGGTCACTGTCTGTGCGGAGTCTGCACATCCTCCCCGTGTCTGCGTGGGTTTCCTCCGGGTGCTCCGGTTTCCTCCCACTGTCCAAAGATGTGCAGGTTAGGTGGATTGGCCATGATAAATTGCCCTTAGTGTCCAGAATTTCCCTTAGTGTTGGGTGGGGTTACTGGGTTATGGGGACAGGGTGGAGGTGTTGACCTTGGGTATGGTGCTCGTTCCAAGAGCCGGTGCAGACTCGATGGGCTGAATGGCCTCCTTCTGCACTGTGAATTTAAGCCACCAGAAGAAGACTATGAATGTCTACCGAATGTATGTGAGAATAGTGACAATGTGATCACGATCGACATACAGGATGTGCAAAATCACAGCGAGACTGACAGATCTCAGCGCGTATGTACAGAAGCACTCAACAATCAAAGTGAAACTACTCTTGAGTCCAGTGAGACCACGTCAATTAAAACCTCATCCACTCTAAACTACCCACAAGTAAATGAAATCTTGAAGATTTTGACTCCAGAAGAGGAGCATCAAGAAACCAAAGAGGAATCACATCAACCACAAAGGAGTGATGTCACCAAGATCAATGTAACACAGAACATAGAACATAGAACATAGAACAATACAGCGCAGTACAGGCCCTTCGGCCCACGATGTTGCACCGAAACAAAAGCCATCTAACCTACACTATACCATTATCATCCATATGTTTATCCAATAAACTTTTAAATGCCCTCAATGTTGGCGAGTTCACTACTGTAGCAGGTAGGGCATTCCACGGCCTCACTACTCTTTGCGTAAAGAACCTACCTCTGACCTCTGTCCTATATCTATTACCCCTCAGTTTAAAGTTAAGTCCCCTCGTGCCAGCCATATCCATCCGCGGGAGAAGGCTCTCACTGTCCACCCTATCCAACCCCCTGATCATTTTGTATGCCTCTATTAAGTCTCCCCTTAACCTTCTTCTCTCCAACGAAAACAACCTCAAGTCCATCAGCCTTTCCTCATAAGATTTTCCCTCCATACCAGGCAACATCCTGGTAAATCTCCTCTGCACCCGCTCCAAAGCCTCCACGTCCTTCCTATACTGCGGTGACCAGAACTGTACGCAATACTCCAAATGCGGCCGTACCAGAGTTCTGTACAGCTGCAACATGACCTCCCGACACCGGAACTCAATCCCTCTACCAATAAAGGCCAACACTCCAAAGGTCTTCTTCACAACCCTATCAACCTGGGTGGCAACTTTCAGGGATCTATGTACATGGACACCTAGATCCCTCTGCTCATCCACACTTTCAAGAACTTTACCATTAGCCAAATATTCCGCATTCCTGTTATTCCTTCCAAAGTGAACCACCTCACACTTCTCTACATTAAACTCCATTTGCCACCTCTCAGCCCAGCTCTGCAGCTTATCTATATCCCTCTGTAACCTGCTACATCCTTCCACACTATCGACAACACCACCGACTTTAGTATCGTCTGCAAATTTACTCACCCACCCTTCTGCGCCTTCCTCCAGGTCATTGATAAAAATGACAAACAGCAACGGCCCCAGAACAGATCCTTGTGGTACGCCACTTGTAACTGAACTCCATTCTGAACATTTCCCATCAACCACCACCCTCTGTCTTCTTTCAGCTAGCCAATTTCTGATCCACACCTCTAAATCACCCTCAATCCCCAGCCTCCGTATTTTCTGCAATAGCCTACCGTGGGGAACCTTATCAAACACTTTACTGAAATCCATATACACCACATCAACTGCTCTACCCTCGTCTACCTGTTCAGTCACCTTCTCAAAGAACTCGATAAGGTTTGTGAGGCATGACCTACCCTTCACAAAGCCATGCTGACTATCCCTAATCATATTATTCCTATCTAGATGATTATAAATCTTGTCTCTTATAATCCCCTCCAAGACTTTACCCACAACAGACGTGAGGCTCACCGGTCTATAGTTGCCGGGGTTGTCTCTGCTCCCCTTCTTGAACAAAGGGACCACATTTGCTATCCTCCAGTCCTCTGGCACTATTCCTGTAGCCAATGATGACATAAAAATCAAAGCCAAAGGCCCAGCAATCTCTTCCCTGGCTTCGCAGAGAATCCTAGGATAAATCCCATCAGGCCCCGGGGACTTATCTATTTTCAGCCTGTCCAGAATTGCCAACACCTCTTCCCTACGTACCTCAATGCCATCTATTCTAATAGCCTGGGTCTCAGCATTCTCCTCCACAACATTATCTTTTTCCTGAGTGAATACTGATGAAAAATATTCATTTAGTATCTCGCCTATCTCTTCAGACTCCACACACAACTTCACATCCCTGTCCTTGACTGGCCCTACTCTTACCCTAGTCATTCTTTTATTCCTGACATACCGATAGAAAGCTTTTGGGTATTCCTTGATCCTACCTGCCAAATACTTCTCATATCCCCTCCTTGCTCGTCTTAGCTCTCTCTTTAGATCCTTCCTCACTACCTTGTAACTATCAAGCGCCCCAACTGAAACTTCATTCCTCATCTTCACATAGGGTTCCTTCTTCCTCTTAACAAGAGATTCCACTTCTTTGGTAAACCACGGTTCCCTCGCTCGACGCCTTCCTCCCTGCCTGACCGGTACGTACTTATCAAGAACACACAGTGGCTGTTCCTTAAACAAGCTCCACATATCCAGTGTGCCCAACACTTGTAGCCTACTTCTCCAACCTATCCCCCCCAAGTCATGTCTAATGGCATCACAATTGCCCTTCCCCAGCTATAACTCTTGCCCTGCGGTGTATACTTATCCCTTTCCATCATTAACGTAAACGTCACCGAATTGTGGTCACTGTCCCCAAAGTGCTCATCTACCTCCAAATCTAACACCTGGCCTGGTTCATTACCCAAAACCAAATCCAATGTGGCCTCTCCTCTTGTTGGCCTGTCAACATATTGTGTCAGGAAACCCTCCTGCACACATTGTACAAAACACGACCCATCTAATGTACTCGAACTATATCTTTTCCAGTCAATATTTGGAAAGTTAAAGTCTCCCATAATAACTACCCTGTTCCTTTCGCTCTTATCCAGAATCATCTTCGCCATCCTTTCTTCTACATCCCTAGAACTATTTGGAGGCCTATAGAAAACTCCCAACAGGGTGACCTCTCCTTTCCTGTTTCTAACCTCAGCCCATACTACCTCGGAAGAAGAGTCCCCATCTAGCATCCTCTCTGCCACCGTAATACTGTTCTTGACTAGCAGCGCCACACCTCCCCCTCTTTTGCCTCCTTCTCTGAGCTTACTAAAACACCTAAACCCCGGAACCTGCAACATCCATTCCTGTCCCTGCTCTATCCATGTCTCTGAAATGGCCACAACATCGAAGTCCCAGGTACCAACCCATGCTGCCAGTTCCCCTACCTTATTTCGTATACTCCTGGCATTGAAGTAGACACACTTCAAACCACCTACCTGAACACTGGCCCCCTCCTGCGAAGTCAAATCTGTGCTCCTGACCTCTATACTCTCAATCTCTCGTACCCTAAAACTACAATCCAGGTTCCCATGCCCCTGCTGCATTAGTTTAAACCCCCCCCAGGGAGCACTAACAAATCTCCCCCCCAGGATATTTGTGCCCCTCAGGTTCAGATGTAGACCATCCTGTCTGTAGAGGTCCCACTTTCCCCAGAAAGAGCCCCAGTTATCCAGAAATCTGAATCCCTCCCGCCTGCACCATCCCTGTAGCCACGTGTTTAATTGCTCTCTCTCCCTATTCCTCATCTCATTATCACGTGGCACGGGCAACAACCCAGAGATAACAACTCTGTTTGTTCTCGTTCTGAGCTTCCATCCTAGCTCCCTGAAAGCCTGTGGACCACGACTTGGGGCTGCTCCCCTTCCCCCTTAAGGACCCGGAAAACACGATCCGAGACATCACGTACCCTTGCACCTGGGAGGCAACATACCAAACGTGAGTCTCTCTCGCTCCCACAAAATCTCCTATCTGTGCCCCTGACTATCGAGTCCCCAATTACTAATGCTCTGCTCCTCTCCCCCCTTCCCTTCTGAGCAACGGGACAGACTCCGTGCCAGAGGCCCATACCCCATGGCTTACCCCTGGTAAGTCCCCCCCCCCACAAGTATCCAAAGCGGTATACTTGTTAATCAGGGGAATGACCGCAGGTGATCCCTGCACTGACTGCTTTTTCCCAGTCCCTCTTACAGTTACCCACCTATCTCCAATCTTTGGTGTAACTAATTCCCTGAAGCTGCTATCTATGACCCCTTCTGCCTCCCGAATGATCCGAAGTTCATCCAACTCCAGCTCCAGTTCCCTAACTCGGTCTTGGAGGAGCTGGAGATGGCTGTACTTCCTGCAGGTAAAATCAGCAGGGACACTAACGGCATCCCTCACCTCAAACATCCTGCAGGAGGAACATTGCACTCCCTTCCCTGCCATCCCTCTAACTTCCAACCAAGATCTAAATTAAAAAAAAATAAAAAAATTTAAATAATAATATAATATGACACTTACCTCACACCAATGGGTCTTATTATTAGGTTAGAGGAGGAGGGCGGGTGGGAGATAACATCCGGTCATTCTCGCAATCCTCACAAAGAAACGCTCAATGAAACATCAGTTAACAAAAAGGACACTGACACCATTAACTTTGAGAATTATCCACACGGAACAGTCATTGAGTGCAACCAGAACAACAAGAAGCACAACAGCAACAACAAAAACAACAAGAAGCACAAGAACAACAACAAAAACAACAACAAGCATAACAAAGGCAACAACAGCAACAACAAGCATGACAAAAATAACAAGAACAAAAACAGAAACAACAAGCATGACAAAAACACCAACAAGCACAACAACGGAAAAAACAAAGACCGAAATGACAGAAACAACAACAATAAAACAACAACTTGTATGACATGGTACAACTCTGCACATGAAGGACAATGAAACAGCACAGCTCAAAACAATGGCAAGAGTACAAACATACCATGGCATGACAATGAATCTCACAAATTCACATTTGCTCCACTACAAACAAGCAAACCAGCTTTCAAGAAAGATGATGTACAGAATCAATAACACAAGCACAGGAAAAAGTCCAGGTCAGACAACAAAGATGTAACACAGAATCACTACCACAAGCATAGAAAAAAAAGTCAAAATCAGATAACAAAGTGATTCGACCATTCGAACACCTCATGATGACTCCTTGGTTACTTAAACACAAGAACACTGACGATGTTCACAAAGAAATGACAACAACAATATCATCACTTCAACAACAGAAGAAGAAAGCAACTCAACCGAATAAATTCATATAGTTGGACTCATAAATTGTTTTATTAAGATTGGACTCATAAATATTAATTGGCTTTGTATAATTATCAATATCATCATAACTTGTACATATCTTCATTCATCATCCTGTTTCAAGCAAACAAAAAAGAATAATCTAAATGTATTAATATTCGACGGACTAACTCGTTGATTTTACGTAATGCATTTGAAAACTGCATCCATTATGTTTGTTCAATTTTCTTTACAACATACAGAAAATATGTAACATGAAAAAAAGGGTGATGTAGTGATCACTGTATGTGCATGTACCCAAGGGGTTAATGTGTAATCAGTAGCACCACATGATCACTAGACGGCCGGACCAACAGGGGTATAAAGGCAACCACATTGGGTCTCTCTCCCTCACTTTTGGATGCACTGTGACCAGGACAGGAGGATCAGATGAGCTCAGATGGTTAGTGGAGCCAAGTGCAGTTATTGTAGTTAGATCTTGTTAACCTTATAACTAGTATCAATGTTAAAGTAAAGAACTCATGCAATTATTGTTATAGTTACTCAATAAACCTTTCGTTACTACTGGACGAGTTCGAGTCTTCTTCATCGAGATTCAGAAGACCTCATCAGTAACCAACGTTTGAGTAACACATGTTACACTCCATAGTATATCAAGATAATGCAGGGGTGTAAGAAAACAATGTCCATTTTCACATCCCACTACAAATTTATACTTGCTAATAGCGTATCATTTGCTATTCATTGAAGAAAAGGTCAGGCTTAATATTAATTTGGAAAAACATTGCAACTCTCCTGAACGTTATATGAAGCAACTTTAACTTTATGTTAAATTCTTCAGACAGTAAGAAAACTCATTCCATTCCAAATTTTGTTTTCCTTTCTAAAACTAGAGCTCTCTTTAAATATCTCAACAGTGTGGCAGTTGGTAGATAAATGATTAATTTTAAAAATGCCACTATCTCCATTTTTAAAAAATTGTATTTGAAATGCGAACATCTATTCTTGTCTGTACCCAATGTGCTGGCGAAGGTGGTGCTGAGGATCTTCTCGAGCTGCTGGAATTGGTGGGGTGCAGGAATATTCACAATGCCTTTTCCGGCAGCACTTCCATAGAGCTAAGTGGCTTGTTACAATATTTAATAATGCTGACCATTCACAAACATCATTGGTGCAAGTGGAAATACATTTTAAAGTGGTTCTCGTAACGGTAAAGCTGCATTATGGAATTGACAGCCAAAGTAGCTTAGCACAGTGGGAGCTCATGAAGAAAGATAGCCTGGTGTAGGGTAGGATCTGGGTTGCAGAAATTCGAATGTGCTTTCGAAAGGTGGAGGGTGGAAGTCAGGATGGACTCGAGCTAGCGCCACATTGGATAATCAAGTTTAGAAGTGGTATATGCGGGTTTTAGCAGCAGATGGACCAGTGAGGGACAGGGATGTTATGGACGTGGATATCGGAAGCTCTTGTGATGGAGATGCTCTGCATGTAGTTGGATTCTGAGCTCCAAATTGAACCTGTTGCAATGACTGAAAACAGCCTTGTTCAATTTAAAACTGTGGCAAAGAGGTTGGCCCTCAGTTGCGGGGGTTTCAGTCAATCGTTTTGATTTTCTCAATATTTAGCTGCAGAATGTTGTGACCCAACAAAGGCAGGTTAATTCTTCTGCAAAGCCTCATCATCCTCAAGCCTCCTTCATTCCCTGAAGAACGGCCATCATTACACTTTAAGCCTCTGGTGATGCAACAATGTGAAAGGATGTTGCAAAGGTTCAATGTGAAAGAAGCAAAATAGATGGGGAAAAAAACGGCTCAATTTTTTCAAACATATTGCCAAAGCAGAGTTTGTACATCTGGTTTTAATTATCTTTATTACGCCCAGTCAATGTACCCTGGGAATTTCTGTCATATCTTTATAAAGAAAATTGAACTTATGCATTCTGAAAATTCTAAAATGTCTTTAGCAATTTAAAAAGTGAATTATTGTATCATTCCCCACAATAAGTGACTTTTCAAAGTTGATGAAAAGATTAGCATCATATTTCTTTCGAGAGTTTTGGGTTTACTATTGGTAGATCAGACACTTAACTTTGGTCGCATTTTAAATTACATTTGTTTGTAATGAGGCTGTCTAAAACGATGGCTGCATTTGGAGGGAAAAAACGATTCATCAACCCAATCCTCCAAAGTCACAATACGGGTAAATGTAAATTGACATACCTCCACACCCAGCCAAATGAGCAGACTTAGGACAACAGACTCTGTTGTCTCTTTACAGACACAATCAGCAACACAACGCAGAGGAGATGATGGGAGCAGCAAGATCTCTCAAGACAGGAAAATAGGAGATTCATTCAGAAACGTTGTCAGATATTTCTGTGTCAGACGTGCAAAGAGCATTAACTCGCTCAGATTCACATCCCAAAACAACAGCACAGACGTAATGTCACACCAATGGCAACTTAGGCCATGTTCTCTCTCCGCTTCTTTGCAGGTGATTTTTAACATCACCATGTCACCAGGGCATTTAATTAACAGCTAAAATTCAAACGCTTTTTTTAAAGAAAGCAATTATATTGATGACATCCAATAAATTATGGCACTAATATTTTTCTCGTTTGTTAAACTCTCCTATGAGGTCTTGGTGAAATGCTCTAGTTTATAATTTATCTGGAAACCTGGGTAGGATTTTCAGCCAATGATGGAAGTGGACGACTCCCACCGGCTGCAGCCTGGTGCGACTGTTTGCCAGCACCATCCCACCCCAGGCCATTGTGCCAGAGGCCGGTATGAGGGTAGAACGATGACCCACCCATAAGCGGCAGATGGTTTGATACTGTCATTTAAATGTCAATTATCCCAGCTGACCTGCAGGCCTCCTCGGGAAAAAGCTTCTGACTATTCATCCTGTCTATATTTGTAGACCTCAATCAGGTCTCTCCTCAGCCTCCGTCTTTCCAACGAAAACAATCTGAGTTTATTCAACCTCTCCTCATAGCGAACACCCTTCAGACCAGGCGATATACTGGTAAACTTTTTTTTCACCCTCTCCAAAGCTTCCATATCCTTCTGGTAATGTGGTGACCAGAACTGCACGCAATATTCCAAATGTGTCCTAACAAAAGTTTTGTACAACTGTAACATGACCTGCCAACTCTTGTACTCAATGCCCTGGCCGATGAAGACAAGCATGCCGTATGCCTTCTTGACCACCTTATTAACGTGCATTGCCACTTTCATGGAGCTATGGACCTGAACACCCAGATCCCTCTGTATGTCAATGCTCCTAAGGGTTCTGCCATTTACTGTGTAATTCACACCTGAATTTGATCTTCCAAAATGTATCACCTCGCACTTGTCCAGATTGAACTCCATCTGCCATTTCTCTGCCCAACTCTCCAATCTATCTATATTCTGCTGTATTCTCTGACCCCTTCACTATCTACAACTCCACCGATCTTAGTGTCATCTGCAAACTTGGTAATCAGACCATCTACATTTTCCTCCAGTTCATTTATATATATTACAAATAACAGTGGTCCCAGCACTGATCCCTGTGGAACATCACTAGTTACAGATCTCCATTCTGACAAAGTCCCTTCCACTGTTATTCTCTGTCTCCTGTTGCCGAGCCAGTTCTTTATCCATCTTGCTAGCACTTCTCGAATCCCTTGTGACTTTACCTTTCGTACCAGTCTGCCATGAGGGACCTTGTCAAACGCCTTACTGAAGTCCATGTAGACGACATCAACAACCTTTTGCTCATCAATTAATTTTGTCACCTCCTGAAAAAACTCTATCCAGTTGGTAAGACATGACCTTCCCCGCACAAAACCATGTTGCCTATCACTAACATGTGCTTCCAATGTGAATCAATCCTGTCCCTCAGTATCTTCTCCAACAGCTTTCCCACCACTGACGTCAGGCTCACTGGTCTATAATTACCTGGATTATCCCTGCTTCACTTCTTAAACAAAGGGACAACATTGGCTACTTTCCTGTCCTCTGGAAACTCGCCTGTGGTCAAAGATGATGCAAAGATATCTGTTAAGGCCCCAGCTATTTCCTCTCTTGCCTCCTACAGTAACCTGGGATATATCCCTACCGGCCCAGGGGACCTGTCTACCTTAATGCATTTTAAGATAACGAACACTTCCTTCTTAATCATGCTGACATGCCCTAGAGTATTCACAACCCATCCCTAACCTCAACATCCGTCATGTCCCTCTCCTTGATAAATACCGATGCAAAGTACTCATTACGGATCTCACCCACTTCCTCTGACTCCATGCATAATTTCTCTCCTTTTTCCTTGAGTGGGCCTACTCTTTCACTAGCTACCCTCTTGCTCCTGATATATGTATAAAGGGCCTTGGGTTTTTCCTTGACCCTGCTTGCCAATGACATTTCATGGCCTCTTTTAGCCATCCCAGCTCCCCGTGAATTTGTTCCTATTTTCCCTATATTCTTCAAAGGTTTTGTCTGTTTTTAGTTGCCAAGACATTACGTATGCTTCCTTTTTCTTTTTGACTAGTCTCACAATTTCTCCTGTCATCCATGGTTCCCTAATCCTGCCATTTCTGATCTTCATTTTAGCAGAGACAGGTCTGGCCTGCACTCTAATCAACTGGTCTTTAAAAGACTCCCACATATCAAATGTGGATTTACCCTCAAACCGTCGCTCCCAATCCACATTCTGCGGAGAGAGAGAAGGGAGCTGCGGAGAGAGAGAAGGGAGCTGCGGAGAGAGAGAAGGGAGCTGCGGAGAGAGAGAAGGGAGCTGCGGAGAGAGAGAAGGGAGCTGACGGAGCTGCGGAGAGAGAGAAGGGAGCTGCGGAGAGAGAGAAGGGAGCTGACGGAGCTGCGGAGAGAGAGAAGGGAGCTGCGGAGAGAGAGAAGGGAGCTGACGGAGCTGCGGAGAGAGAGAAGGGAGCTGCGGAGAGAGAGAAGGGAGCTGCGGAGAGAGAGAAGGGAGCTGACGGAGCTGCGGAGAGAGAGAAGGGAGCTGCGGAGAGAGAGAAGGGAGCTGCGGAGAGAGAGAAGGGAGCTGCGGAGAGAGAGAAGGGAGCTGCGGAGAGAGAGAAGGGAGCTGCGGAGAGAGAGAAGGGAGCTGCGGAGAGAGAGAAGGGAGCTGCGGAGAGAGAGAAGGGAGCTGCGGAGAGAGAGAAGGGAGCTGCGGAGAGAGAGAAGGGAGCTGCGGAGAGAGAGAAGGGAGCTGCGGAGAGAGAGAAGGGAGCTGACAGAGCTGCGGAGAGAGAGAAGGGAGCTGCGGAGAGAGAGAAGGGAGCTGACGTTTCCAGTCTGGATGACTCTTTGTCAAAGCTGGAGAGACTGGAAATAGGGTCAGATTTATACTGTTGGGGGGGGGGGGGGGGGGGGGGGAGAACGTGGAGCGGTGGGGCTGCAAATGATGATGTCGGACAGAAGCAAAGGATGTAAAAGAGGGTGATTGAGGCTAAGAAGGGGCTGATAGCGACACATAGAGAGATTAGAATGTGTGGATGGCAGAACAAAGGTGAGCAGTGGGTCAAAGTGCAACGAGGAACAGGGAACAGATGGCCCAAGGGGAGGGGGGGGCAAGGGGAGGGAGGGGGGGGGCAAGGGGAGGGGGGGGGGCAAGGGGAGGGGGGGGCAAGGGGAGGGGGGGCAAGGGGAGGGGGGGCAAGGGGAGGGGGGGAGGGGGGGCAATGGTGAGGGGAAAACAGGTCAATGGAAAAAATGAAAATAAATGGATAGAAATAAAAATGTGGTGAAGGTGGAGGAGAGAGTTCGCAGTCTGAAGTTGCTGAACTCAATGTTAAGTCCGGAAGGCTGTAACGTGTCTAATCGGAAGATGAGGTGCTGTTCCTCCAGTTTGCGCTGGGCTTCGCTGGAACATTGCAGCAGGACAAGGACGGACATGTGGGCATGAGAACAGGACGGGGAGTTGAAATGGCAGCGACAGGAAGGTCTGGGTCCTGCTTGCAGACGGACCGGAGGTGTCTGCAAAGCGGTCACCCAGTCTGTGTTTAGTCTCTCCAATGTAGAGTAGACCGCACTGGGAGCAGCGAATGAAGGAGGTGCACGTGAAGCTGCCTCACTTGGAAAGAGTTTTTAGGGCCTGGGATGGTGAGCAGGGAGGAGGTAAAGGGACAGGTGTTACACTGTCTGTGATTGCATGGGAGGGTGTCGTGGGAAGAGGGTGAGGTGTTGGGGGTGATGGGGGAGTGGACCAGAGTAAGCCGGAGGTTACAGTCCCTGTGAAATGCTGACAGGAGGAGTGAGGGGACGATGTGTTTGGTGGTGGCATCATGCTGCCAGTTGGTGGAACTGGTGAGGGTGATTCTTTGAATGCGGAGGCTGGCGGGGTGAAAAGTGAGGCAAGGGAAGGAGGAGGGAGGGTAAGAGCAGAGGTGCAGGAGATGGGAGGTTGAGAGCCCTGTCGACCACAGTGAGTGGGAAACCACGATTAAGGAAGAATGAAGACATGTCAGCAGCACCATTCTGGAAAGTGGCATCATCGGAAAGATGCGACGGAAGCAAAGGAACTTGGAGAATGGGATAGAGTCTTTACAGGATGTGGGGTGTGAAGAGTTGCAGTCGAGGTAGCTTCAAGTCTGTATTTGTTGGTGGCGATTTAGGGGGGGCAAGGTTGAGAAGGCAGGGCCTTCATGAATAACGTCAGTCGGTACGGGAATTGAACCCACACTAACTGGCCTCGCTCTGCATCACAGACTAGCTGTCTAGCCACGTGAGCTAAACGGGCCCTCTGCTTCAAGTCTATATTTGCTAAAAGCTGCTTAAGGTTTGTGTATTCCATATTGCTAATTAATGATGAAGAACTAATGATGAACACAAAGAACAAAGAGAAATACAGCACAGGACCAGGCCCTTCGGCCCTCCAAGCCTGCCGACCATGCTGCCCGTCTAAACTAAAATCTGTCAGTGTTTGAAACAGTGAGAGGAGAGCCGAGAGTTTCAGTGTTTAAAACAGCGAGAGGAGAGCCGGGAGTTTCAGTGTTTAAAACAGCGAGAGGAGAGCCGGGAGTTTCAGTGTTTCAAACAGCGAGAGGAGAGCCGGGAGTTTCAGTGTTTCAAACAGCGGGAGGAGAGCCGAAAGCAGAGAGGAGCGGACCTGCTCGGGACACTGCACGGGACACTGCTCGGGATACTGCGCAGGACACTGCGCGGGACACTGCGCGGGACACTGCGCTAGATACTGCGCAGGACACTGCGCAGAATACTGCGTGGGGCACTGCACGGGACACTGCGCGGGATACTGCACGGGACACTGCGCTAGATACTGCGCGGGACACTGCGCAGAATACTGCGCGGGACACTGCGCGGGACAATGCGCGGGACACTGCGCGGGACACTGCGCGGGACACTGCGCGGGACACTGCGCTGGACACTGCACGGGACACTGCACGGGACACTGTGCGGGACACTGCATGGGACACTGCGCTGGACACTGCGCGGGATACTGCAGGGGACAGTTTTTAAATTTGACTATTTTAAAGTTGATTTGATTTACTATTTTTTAATTTTTAAATCTCACTTAAATAACTATTTTGGGTTGATTTAAATTACTATTTTTAAGTTGATTTAAATAACGTTTTTAATTTTAATTAAATAACTATTTAATTTGTTGTCAGATCAAGCAAGATAAATACTCAGGGATAAAGCTAATTAAATAGTATACAGGAGATTGGATATAATCCAACACAAAAACATCTTTCTAAAGTTTAATTTCAAAAGTTTAATTGAAAGGAATAAATCATGGCAGGACAGCTCCAAGGTGTGGTCTGCTCCTCTTGCTCCATGTGGCAGGCTGGGGACAGTTCCAGTCCCCAGGGTCAGCATGTGTGCAGTAAGTGTCTCCGGTTACAGCTCCTGGAAGCTCGAGTTTCAGAGCTGGGGCGGCGGCTGGGGACACTGTGGAGCATCCGCGAGTCGGAGAGCATCGTGGATAGCACGTATAGAGAGGTGGTTACACCGCAGGCTCAGACTCCGCAGGCAGGAAGGGAAGGGTGACCACCAACCAGAGCAAGAGAGCGAGGCAGGTAGTGCAGGAATCTACTGTGGCCATTCCCCTGCAGAACAGGGGTCTGGATACTGTTGAGGGGAATGGCCTCTCAGGGGAAACCAGCAACAGCCAAACTCATGGCACCAGGCATGAACAATCTTTGGCGGGTAGGATCAAGGAAAACCCCAAGGCCTTTTACACATATGTGAGAAATATGAGAATGACTAGAGCGAGGGTAGGTCCGATCAAGGACAGTAGCGGGAGATTGTGTATTGAGTCTGAAGAGATAGGAGAGGTCTTGAATGAGTACTTTTCTTCTGTATTTACAAATGAGAGGGGCGATATTGTTGGAGAGGACAGTGTGAAACAGACTGGTAAGCTCGAGGAAATACTTGTTAGGAAGGAAGATGTGTTGGGCATTTTGAAAAACTTGAGGATAGACAAGTCCCCCGGGCCTGACGGGATATATCCAAGGATTCTATGGGAAGCAAGAGATGAAATTGCAGAGCCGTTGGCAATTATCTTTTCATCCTCACTGTCAACAGGGGTGGTACCAGGGGATTGGAGAGTGGCGAATGTCGTGCCCCTGTTCAAAAAAGGAACTAGGGATAACCCTGGGAATTACAGGCCAGTTAGTCTTACTTCGGTGGTAGGCAAAGTAATGGAAAGGGTGCTGAAGGATAGGATTTCTGAGCATCTGGAAAGACACTGCTTGATTTGGGATAGTCAGCACGGATTTGTGAGGGGTAGGTCTTGCCTTACAAGTCTTATTGAATTCTTTGAGGAGGTGACCAAGCATGTGGATGAAGGTAAAGCAGTGGATGTAGTGTACATGGATTTTAGTAAGGCATTTGATAAGGTTCCCCATGGTAGGCTTATGCAGAAAGTAAGGAGGCATGGGATAGTGGGAAATTTGGCCAGTTGGATAACGAACTGGCTAACCGATAGAAGTCAGAGAGTGGTGGTGGATGGTAAATATTCAGCCTGGATCCCAGTTACCAGTGGCATACCGCAGGGATCAGTTCTGGGTCCTCTGCTGTTTGTGATTTTCATTAATGACTTGGATGAGGGAGTTGAAGGGTGGGTCAGTAAATTTGCAGACGATACGAAGATTGGTGGAGTTGTGGATAGTGAGCAGGGCTGTTGTCGGCTGCAAAGAGACATAGATAGGATGCAGAGCTGGGCTGAGAAGTGGCAGATGGAGTTTAACCCTGAAAAGTGTGAGGTTGTCCATTTTGGAAGGACAAATATGAATGCGGAATACAGGGTTAACGGTAGAGTTCTTGGCAATGTGGAGGAGCAGAGAGATCTTGGGGTCTATGTTCATACATCTTTGAAAGTTGCCACTCAAGTGGATAGAGCTGTGAAGAAGGCCTATGGTGTGCTAGCGTTCATTAACAGAGGGATTGAATTTAAGAGCCGTGAGGTGATGATGCAACTGTACAAAACTTTGGTAAGGCCACATTTGGAGTACTGTGTACAGTTCTGGTCGCCTCATTTTAGGAAGGATGTGGAAGCTTTGGAAAAGGTGCAAAGAAGATTTACCAGGATGTTGCCTGGAATGGAGAGTAGGTCTTACGAGGAAAGGTTGAGGGTGCTAGGCCTTTTCTCATTAGAACGGAGAAGGATGAGGGGCGACTTGATAGAGGTATATAAGATGATCAGGGGAATACGTAGAGTAGACAGTCAGAGATTTTTTCCCCGGGTGGAACAAACCATTACAAGGGGACATAAATTTAAGGTGAAAGGTGGAAGATATAGGAGGGATATCAGAGGTAGGTTCTTTACCCAGAGAGTAGTGGGGGCATGGAATGCACTGCCTGTGGAAGTAGTTGAGTCAGAAACATTCGGGACCTTCAAGCAGCTATTGGATAGGTACATGGATTACGGTAAAATGATATAGTGTAGATTTATTTGTTCTTAAGGGCAGCACGGTAGCATTGTGGATAGCACAATGCTTCACAGCTCCAGGGTCCCAGGTTCGATTCCGGCTTGGGTCACTGTCTGTGCGGAGTCTGCACGTCCTCCCCGTGTCTGCGTGGGTTTCCTCCGGGTGCTCCGGGTTCCTCCCACAGTCCAAAGATGTGCAGGTTAGGTGAATTGGCCAATGATAAATTGCCCTTAATGTCCAAAATTGCCCTTGGTGTTGGGTGGAGGTGTTGAGTTTGGGTAGGGTGCTCTTTCCAGGAGCCGGTGCAGACTCAAAGGGCCGAATGGCCTCCTTCTGCACTGTAAATTCAATGATAATCTATGATTAATCTAGGACAAAGGTTCGGCACAACATCGTGGGCCGAAGGGCCTGTTCTGTGCTGTATTTTCTATGTTCTACCACGGTTGGTTCTGCTGCAGAGGGGAGGGGTGATAAGTGTGACAGTGCAATAGTTATAGGGGATTCAATTATAAGGGGAATAGACAGGCGTTTCTGTGGCCGCAAACAAGACTCCAGGATGGTGTGTTACCTCTCTGGTGCTAGGGTCAAGGATGTCTCGGAGCGGGTACAGGATATTCTGGAGGGGGAGGGTGAACAGCCAGTGGCCGTGGTACACATCGGTACAAACGACATCGGTAAAAAAAGGGATCAGGTCCTAAAAGCAGAATACAGGGAGCTCGGAAGGAAGTTAAGAAATTGGACCTCGAAGGTAGTGATCTCAGGATTACTACCGGTGCCACGTTCTAGTCAGAGTAGAAATGACAGGATACATAGGATGAATACGTGGCTGAAGGGATGGTGTCAGGGGGAAGGTTTCAGATTCCTGGGGCATTGGGACCGGTTCTGGGGGAGGTGGGACCTGTACAAACTGGATGGGTTACATCTGGGCAGGACTGGAACTGATGTCCTAGGGGGGCTATTTGCTAGAGTGGTTGGGGAGTGTTTAAACTAATGTGACAGGGGGATGGGAACCGATGCAGGAAGTCAGAAGGGAGTAAAACAGGGACAGAAATAAAAGGCAGTAAGGGGGAAAGTGTAAGGCAGAGAAGCCATAGTCAAAAATCAAAAAGGGCGACAGTTCAAGGTACAGTGACTGAGGGGAGCTCAGTGAATAGGACCAGGAATACTAAAAGGAATAAAACGGGAAGTAAAAACATAAATCGAAAGCGACGCGGCAGGTTGTTACATGAAGATATGGGTTCAACGACAAGGAACATTAGGAGAAAAGTTAAGAGGAAAAATAACTTGGGAGAGGTTACTGATCAAGGTGTTAAGTTTCAAAACAGAGGTAAAAAAGCCAACATAAGTGTACTTTCCCTGAATGCTCGTAGAGTATTCGGAATAAGGTAAATGAGTTGATGGCGCAGATCATCGTGAATGACTATGATTTAGTGGCCATTACTGAAACATGTTAAAGGATGGTTACGACTGGGAGTTAAATATCCGAAGGTATCAAACTATTCGGAAGGACAGAGTGGATGGTAAGGGAGGTGGTGTAGTTCTGTTATTTAAGGATGACATCTGGGCAATAGTAAGGGATGACATCGGTGCTATGGAGGATAAGGTTGAATCTATTTGGGTGGAAATCATAGAACAGTACAGCACAGAACAGGCCCTTCGGCCCTCGATGTTGTGCCGAGCATTGTCTGAAAACCAAGATCAATCTATCCCACTCCCTGTCATATCAGGAATAGTAAGGTGAAAAAGTCACTGATAGGAGTAGTCTATAGGCCACCAAATAGTAACATTATGGTGGGGCAGGCAACAAGCAAATAAATAACGGACGCATGTAGAAATGGTACAGCA
The DNA here is from genome assembly GCF_047496885.1 of Scyliorhinus torazame. NCBI lineage: Eukaryota > Metazoa > Chordata > Chondrichthyes > Carcharhiniformes > Scyliorhinidae > Scyliorhinus > Scyliorhinus torazame. The sequence goes on from NC_092723.1 coordinate 2,108,545, forward strand.
GTTATCATGGGGGATTTTAATCTACATGTCGATTGGTTTAACCAGGTCGGTCAAGGCAGCCTTGAGGAGGAGTTACATAGAATGTATCCGCTATAGTTTCCTAGAACAGTATGTAATGAAACCTACGAGGGAACAAGCGGTCCTAGATCTGGTCCTGTGTAATGGGACAGGATTGATTAATGATCTCATAGTTAGGGATCCTCTCGGAAGGAGCGATCACAATATGGTGGAATTTAAAATACAGATGGAGGGTGAGAAGGTAAAATCAAACACTAGTGTTTTGTGCTTAAACAAAGGAGATTACAATGGGATGAGAGAAGAGCTGGCTAAGGTAGGCTGGGAGAAAGACTTTATGGTGAAACAGTTGAGGAACAGTGGAGAACCTTCCAAGCGATTTTTCACAGTGCTCAGCACAGGTTTATACCAACAAAACAGAAGGACAGCAGAAAGAGGGAAAATCAACCATGGATATCTAAGGGAATAAGTGGCATACAAAGTGGCAAAATTAGTGGGAGACGAGAGGACTGGGAAATCTTTAGGGGGCAACAGAAAGCTACTAAAAAAGCTACAAAGAGTAAGATAGATTATGAGAGTAAACTTGCTCAGAATATAAAGTATTTTATATCTGTATTAACAGATAGTAAAAGTTTCCACAAATATATAAAACATAAAAGAGTGGCTAAGGTAAATATTGGTCCTTTAGAGGATGAGAAGGAAATTTAATAATGGGAGATGAGGAAATGGCTGAGGAACTGAACAGGTTTTTTGGGTCGGTCTTCACAGTGTAAGACACAAATACCATGCCAGTGACTGATGGAAATGAAGCTATGACAGGTGAGGACCTTGAGATGATTGTCATCACGAAGGAGGTAGTGATGGGCAAGCTAATGGGGCTAAAGGTAGACAAGTCTCCTGGCCCTGATGGAATGCATCCGAGTGCTAAAAGAGATGGCTAGGGAAATTGCAAATGCACTAGGGATAATTTACCAAACTTCACTAGACTCTGGGGTGGTCCCGGCGGATTGGAAATTAGCAAATGTGACACCACTGTTTAAAAAAGGAGGTAGGCAGAAAGCGGGTAATTATTGGCCAGTTAGCTTAACTTTGGTAGTAGGGAAGATGCTGGAATCTATCATCAAGGAAGAAATAACGAGGCATCTGGATGGAAATTGGCCCATTGGGCAGACGCAGCATGGGTTCATAAAGGGCAGGTCATGCCTAACTAATTTAGTGGAATCTTTTGAGGACATTACCAGTGCAGTAGATAACGGGGAGCCAATGGATGTGGTATGTCTGGATTTCCAGAAAGCTTTTGACAAGGTGCCACACAAGAGGTTGCTGCATAAGATAAAGTAGTAGCATGGATAGAGGATTGGTTAATTAATAGAAAGCTAAGAGTGGGGATTAATGGGTGTTTCTCTGGTTGGCAATCCGTAGCTAGCGGTATCCCTCAGGGATCAGTGTTGGGCCCACAATTGTTCACAATTTACATAGATGATTTGGAGTTGGGGACCAAGTGCAATGTTTCCAAGTTCGCAGATGACACTAAGATGAGTGGTAAAGCAAAAAGTGCAGAGGATACTGGAAATCTGCAGAGGGATTTGGATAGGTTAAGTGAATGGGCTAGGGTCTGGCAGATGGAATACATTGTTGACAAATGTGAGGTTATCCACTTTGGTAAGAATAACAGCAAAAGGGATTATTATTTAAATGATAAAATATTAAAACATGCTGCTGTGCAGAGAGACCTGGGTGTGCTAGTGCACGAGTCGCAAAAAGTTGGTTTACAGGTGCAACAGGTGATTAAGAAGGTAAATGGAGTTTTGTCCTTCATTGCTAGAGGGTTGGAGTTTAAGACTATGGAGGTTATGCTGCAATTGTATAAGATGTTAGTGAGGCCACACCTGGAGTATTGTGTTCAGTTTTGGTCTCCTTACCTGAGAAAGGACATATTGGCGCTGGAGGATGTGCAGAGGAAATTCACTAGGTTAATCCCAGAGCTGAAGGGGTTGGATTACGAGGAGAGGTTGAGTAGACTGGGACTGTACTCGTTGGAATTTAGAAGGATGCGGGAGGATCTTACAGAAACATATAAAATTATGAAGGGAATAGATAGGATAGATTCAGGCAGGTTGTTTCCACTGGCGGGTGAAAGCAGAACTAGGGGGCATTGCCTCAAAATAAGGGGAAGTAGATTTATGACTGAGTTTAGGAGGAACTTCTTCACCCAAAGGGTTGTGAATCTATGGAATTCCTTGCCCAGTGAAGCAGTAGAGGCTCCTTCATTAAATGTTTATAAGATAAAGATAGATAGTTTTTTGAAGAATAAAGGGATTAAGGGTTATGGTGTTCAGGCCGGAAAGTGGAGCTGAGTCCACAAAAGATCAGCCATGATCTCATTGAATGATGGAGCAGGCTCGAGGGACCAGATGGCCCACTCCTGCTCCTAGTTCTTATGTTCTTATGTTCTGCACTTCCGGGGTCCGTATGCCTCTATTCCCATCCTATTCATGTATCTGTCAAGATGCCCTTAAATGTCACTATCGTCCCTGCTTCCACCACCTCCTCCGGTAGCGAGTTCCAGGCACCCACTACCCTCTGTGTAAAAAAACTTGCCTCGTACATCTACTCTAAACCTTGCCCCTCGCACCTTAAACCTATGCCCCCTCGTAATTGACCCCTTTACCCTGGGAAAAAGTCTCTGACTATCCACCCTGTGTATGCCCCTCATAATTTTGTAGACCTCTATCAGGTCGCCCCTCAACCTCCGTCGTTCCAGTGAGAACAAACCGTGTTTATTCAACCGCTCCTCATAGCTAATGCCCTCCATAGCAGGCAACATCCTGGTAAATCTCTACTGCACCCTCTCTAAAGCCTCCACATCCTTCTGGTAGTGTGGCAACCAGAATTGAACACTATACTCCAAGTGTGGCCTAACTAAGGTTCTATACAGCTGCAACATGACTTGCCAATTTTTATACTCAATGCCCCGGCCAATGAAGGCAAGCATGCCGTATGCCTTCTTGACTACCTTCTCCACCTGTGTTGCCCCTTTCATTTACCTGTGGACCTGTGCACCTAGATCTCTCTGACTGTCAATACTCTTGAGCGTTCTACCATTCACTGTGTATTCCCTACCCGTATTAGACCTTTCAAAATGTATCGCCTCACATTTGTCCGGATTAAACTCCATCTGCCATCTCTCCGCCCAAGTCTCCAAACAATCTAAATCCTGCTGTATCCTCAGACAGTCCTCATCGCTATCCGCAATTCCACCAACCTTTGTGTCATCTGCAAACTTACTAATCAGACCAGTTACATTTCCTCCAAATCATTTATATATACTACAAAGAGCAAAGGTCCCAGCACTAATCCCTGTGGAACACCACTGGTCACAGCCCTCCAATTAGAAAAGCATCCTTCCATTGCTACCCTCTGCCTTCTATGACCTAACCAGTTTTGTGTCTATCTTGCCAGCTCACCTCTGATCCCTGTGACTTGACCTTTTGTACCAGTCTGCCATGAGGGACCTTGTCAAGGGCGTATTCTAGCGCATGCGCAGGGGGGTATGTTCTCCGCGCCGGCCATGGCGGAGCGCTCCAGGGGCCGGCGCGGAAGGAAGGAGTGCCCCCATGGCACAGGCCCGCCCACAGGGGATTCTTCATCCAGGTGGGGGGTCGGAGAACCAAACAGTGTCGGAAAACCCAAGGCTAACCCTGTGGAGAAGACAAACATTGGACAAACTTTGTTTGGATACTTCCTCAGACCTTTCCCGTTCTGAGGAAGGGTTTAAACCTGAACGATTGACAGATCGCTGCACAGAGGCTGCCTGACTTTCTGACAGTTGATTAGTTGATTTAATAATTTCACACCAAGAGTAAATTGACAAGAGATATTAACTATGATGTTATTGATTCATTTCCTGCCATGAAAGTTGGAAAAGCCATTTCCCTTTGGATACACATTTTAGAATAAATTTAGAGTACCTAATTAATTTTTTCCAATGAAGGGGCAATTTAGCGTGGCCAATCCACCTACCCTGCACATCTTTGGGTTGTGGGGGCGAAACCCACGCAGACGCAGGGAGAATGTGCAAACTCCACACGAACAGTGACCCAGGCCGGGATCGAACCTGGGTCCTCGGCGCCGTGAGGCAGCAGTGCTAACCACTGTGCCACCGTGCCGCCCCTCCCTTTGGATACACTTAATTCATTTTTATTTAAAGTTTCTTCAATCTAGTGTCACTCCTTTATTTTCAAATATTAAAAGATAAATTTTGTTTAAAATTTAAATTTCCCCATTTCAACTTGCCTCTATTTTTAATGAATTTTCAGTCCAATTAGCTTCTTAAGATACACTTGTTAAAAAAGAGTCAAAATTCAAATGCTAAATTCAAATCTAAGCTCAAGAGAAACACATATACATATTCCTTTCACAACAGGTTCCTGCTGCATATTTCTTTAATTAAAGCATCTTAATTCAAATGCCTCCAGCATTCACTGGTCTGGCTGTGAACCCGTGTTTGACCACCTGATCAGGGGCGACTTGGAGGTTTATCAGATTCAGCCGGCAACTGTGTTTGAAAAAGTGGGAATAGTCAGGAGAGGCTGTCCATGCCTGGAAGGGAGCCCTGCCCGTGGTGTTTGGAGGAAACCAGATTGAATTGGCGATATGCTCCCGTCCCAGTGGCTAATCACTAATTTTGCTACGGTATCAAAATGACAAAGAGCTATGTTCAGGGGAGAGGTAAAGAGGGGTAGGGCACAGGGTATGAAGCAGTTATTGACTAGCCAACAGTTTATGTGCAGTGATTGCGTTCAAACAGAAAGGGCACCAAATCACAATTAAACAGCAGCCTGTCAGAACAGAGGAGTATAAAACAGATAGCCGGGAAGTTTGACAATTCAGCCGTAAGCAGATATAAACTTTCTCAGCAGCTTCCAGCAGACAAGACAGCTTACCGTGGTTCATGACTGTTCAAGGGTGAGGCCCAAGTAAACATTGCTCTTTACTCAGCTGACCATTTCGGATGACAGTCAGTTCATGATAGGCTAGCAATGTGTGAGCGGATGTCAAGGTGGCAGAGAATCTTTGTGCTGATTTGTTGATGATGCCAACAGTTCTAGCAACCCCAGGACCACAGCCTTCTATCCTATCCCACTACCATGCCCAAACTTCCATTTGATAAAGAGGGTGTTTTGCCCGCAATGCAATATACAATTTATCAAAACAAACAGAATGATACCTATGAGATATGTGGGGTTGAATTCACCGTTTTGGAGACTAAGTGTTGATGCCAGCAGAGGAACTGTGGCGTTTTACGACAAAGAAAATCGGCGGCGCCTCCTCACCGATCCTGCGACCAGTGAGGGGCTAGCAGCCGAGCCAAGTAAAACTCCCGGCTCCCATGGTATAAACGCCTGGGGAATGGCCGGGTTCACGGCCGCGCATGGACACGGTGACATCCTGCAGCGGCTGCGCCGTAAACCATGGCGCCGGCTGTGCGCAGACCCGGCCTGTCAGATAGTGCCCCCCTGGCCACCTCCCATCAGTCCCCCCTGCCCTCAGAGAAGCCCCGGCCAGCAGCACAGCTCCCTCCCACAGTCCACAGCCGCCACACCGAGTTCCCGACCGCTGAGACTGTGCAGTCGGGAACTCGACCCATCGGGGTGGAGCATCGGGGGAGGGCCTTCTGGTGACGTGCTAACGGCGACCGGCGAACGGTGCGATGACGCCATTTCGGAGGGGGCGGCGGATACAAAATCTGCTTCAAACAGGCGCCGCCCCCAATTTCAGAGCCAAAAGGGATTCCCGAAATCGGCGGCGTGGAACGGTGAATCCCCCCATGGGCTTTGTCGGTGATTGACCTAAAATGGCAGGCGATCATGAACACTCTGTCGTAACGCCACAATTGTTTTTTTATTTTAATACTCATGATAACTGTAAATTAGTTTGATTTACTAAAATGTCTCATAATGAAAATGGATAATATGTATAATTTCTTTTCATTTCCCTTCTCTCTCCCCTGACTTCCCCTCTCTCCAATTTCCCTCTCGAACTGATGCAGAATGGGCGAGAGATTAGAAGACTCATGTGTACTGCCCCCGACTGCATTTCCCTCCACCCACCAGAGTTGCCAAACTAATGTTGTCAAATGTAAGCAGTAGGCAGAGGGTTTGACTACCCAGAAACTCCCGTGACTTTACTATCCATCATCTATCAATAATGTCTATAGATAGATATTAAAATAAATCTGATTAAATTATTGATCTTCAAGCATAGTTTCCCTGTAATTATTTTGTCATAATTTCATGAGGCAGGATGAAATAATTTGCCCCTAAATATATTTGCTCTTTAAACGTGATGATGCTTAAAATTTCTCAATACCCTCATTGCATTTTGCAGCATCTACTTAACAAGTTCCATCTTTGGTTCTGTGAATGGCATTAAGAAAATTAGAGTGTTCAAATGGTTAGACCACATCCCGTAACATTACGGACATTTCACCAACTTGAAGCTGCTCAGCAACAGAAGAAAGCATTCAATCACTGAGGAGCTGTGGTCAACCTCAGGTGTAACATGGGTTCAGTTCTGGTCTAATGTCTTGGCAGTGCATTGACCTTTCCAACTATGGCTACCTATATAGGATGAAGTAACACCAGTTAAATGATAGAATCACTTTCTTGGAACTGCACCCCACACAAATTGTGCCAACACTTCTTGTAAACAATACCACAATCTGTTCTGTGCTCTACTTTCTTTCACTCTCTTGATGCCTTTATCAGATTCTGATTGTCAGCTGAAGTCTTTCAAGTTGCTTCAAGCCACTAGAATTGATTCAATAATCTGCTGGATTGATCATTTTATTTTATTATACTTGGAGAAATAACCTCAAAACCGTCAATTTAGTCAATGTTCATGATTCGTACTTTTATTCTGTGACTTAATGTGGACCAAAAGCGGGCTCGAATACTTACGGTTCAAATAACCTAAAGGCAAGGAAGATAAAATGCAATCCACTCAGCCCTTGGGAATATTTAAAAACACACACACACATACATTCTGCAGCTCTGTAATAGTTTCAGAAGAAAACTTTAAATGGATTGGAAGAGTTTAACAAAACAAATCCACATCACATGGCACAAGTTGGCACAAATCCAGGACACCATACACACTAACCATTTGCTGAGAATCCAGAAGTGTGCAAAGCATTTTCTCTAGTTTTAAACAATGATTGCACCTGACTTTTTAATTGTTGTTATGTTAACAATCTACCTCCCCACTTGTGCTAGTTAAATGTGTCTTCATGTCGTCTTAAATCTGTATCTTCTCATTGCCAACCCTCCTTCCGCTGTCAACAGCTTCCCCTCATTCATCCACAACTCTGAACCCCTCGAAAGGAGAGCTGGAGATTCTTGACCGTCGCCCTCAATGTGGTGAATGACATTTGGGGGACTTCCGGCCACTGGGAATGGGAAACCCGCTGATCAGAAACATGGACCCCTGGAAAGACCTGGTGAAATCATCTTGTAAACAGACCCATAGCTGGCACGGCGAATCTCCCGATGTGACGCTGCTGCAGGCGGGGGTTTTTACAGCTCTTGGCAGGTGGCACACCATTGGCCCAGTCAGACCCTGCCACCACACATCGCTATGGGCTGGCACCTTCATCCCAGATATCTCCAGGTGACTATTGTGCAGGTCCCGTAGTCTGGCGTCTCTGCCTTGCTGAGGGACCACAACGCAAACACCCAATAAAGGAATGACGAGCTCTACGCTAAGCTTCGACAGTTAGGCCGCAAAGGTCCATGGTTCATTGGGCAGCTTCCTGTGCTGGCCCCGTCCAAGACAATGTGGCGGACTTTCGCTGATCGATATCTGTGCAGTGGTGACCAGCCAGGTATCCAGAAAATTCACCACGGAGACAACTTTGTCGGCTCAAGGCGGAGTTGGGGGTCGGGGGGGGGAAATCGGCAGCGGGAACCTGCGCAACGTATCCGCATTTGCAATGTGTGCGCTTGGGAGATGCTCGACGGTGGGAGGCCATGTTAACGGTCAACCTATAATCACTGCACCCCCTCACTGCACCCCCTCACTGCACCCCTCACTGCACCCGGTCACTGCACCCCCTCACTGCACCCGTCACTGCACTCTGTCACTGCACCGTCACTGCACCCGTCACTGCCCCCCCTCACTGCACCCCTCACTGCACCCCTCACTGCACCCGGTCACTGCACCCGTCACTGCACTCGTCACTGCACCCCTCACCGCACCCCCTCACTGCACCCCTCACTGCACCCCCTCACTGCACCCCCTCACTGCACCCCTCACTGCCCCCCCTCACTGCACCCGTCACTGCACCCGTCACTGCACTCTGTCACTGCACCCGTCACTGCACCCCTCACTGCATCCCCTCACTGCACCCCTCACTGCACCCCCTCACTGCACACCTCACTGCCCCCCCTCACTGCACCCCCTCACTGCATCCTCTCACTGCACCCCTCACTGCACCCCCTCACTGCACCCCCTCACTGCCCCCCCTCACTGCACCCCCTCACTGCACCCTCTCAGTGCCCCCCTCACTGCACCCGTCACTGCACCCCCTCACTTCACCCCCTCACTGCACCCCCTCACTGCACCACCTCATTGCCCCCCTCACTGCACCCCTCACTGCACCCCCTCACTACACCCCCTCAGTGCAACCCCTCACTGCACCCCTCACTGCACCCCCTCACTGCACCCCCTCACTGCACCCCTCACTACACCCCCTCGCTGCACCCCTGACTGCCCCCCCTCACTGCCACCCCTCGCTGCCCCCCTCTCACTGCCCCCCCTCACTGCCCCCCTCACTGCCCCTCACTGCACCCCCTCTCTGCACCCCCTTACCGCACCCCGTCACCACACCCCGTCACCGCCCCTCCTCACCGCACCCCTCACTGCACCCCCTCATTGAACCCCCTCACTGCACCCCCTCATTGAACCCCCTCACTGCACCCCCTCACTGCACCACCTCACTGCACCTCCTCACCGCACCCCGTCACCACACCCCATCACCGCACCGCCTCACTGCACCCCCTCACTGCACCCCCTCAACCCACCCCCTCACCGCACCCTCTCACTGCACCCCCTCACTGCACCCCCTCACTGCACCCCCTCACTGCACCCCGTCACCGCATCCCCTCACTGCACCCCGTCACCGCACCCCCTCACTGCACCCCCTCATTGCACCCCATTACTGCACCCCATCACTGCACCCCCTCACCGCACCCCATCACCGCACCCCCTCACTGCACCCCCTCACTGCACCCCCTCAACCCACCCCCTCACCGCACCCCCTCATTGCACCCCATCACTGCACCCCGTCACCGCACTCCCTCACTGCACCCCCTCACTGCACCCCCTCAACCCACCCCCTCACCGCACCCCCTCATTGCACCCCATCACTGCACCCCCTCACCGCACCCCGTCACCGCACCCCCTCACTGCTCCCCCTCACTGCACCCCCTCAACCCACCCCCTCACCGCACCCCCTCATTGCACCCCATCACTGCACCCCGTCACCGCACCCCCTCACTGCACCCCCTCACTGCACCCCCTCAACCCACCCCCTCACCGCACCCCCTCATTGCACCCCATCACTGCACCCCCTCACTGCACCCTGTCGCTGCACCCCCTCACTGCACCCCCTCACTGCACCCCGATGACCAAACCTGCAGCCACCGTGTTCAGCTCCTTCTCTAATGGGTGGCTGTTCACCGGGATGGTAATCCGAACAGGGGCAACTTGTGTTGCATTGATGCAGTTCAGCTGCATGCGCTCCTCGTCATCAGGCAGTGTCCACGTGGAGGATCCGAGCTCTGGCTTGGCATCTCCCTCGCATTGGGCAGCGAGGTTGCTGCCTGCTGGCTGCCCTGTGATATTTTTCCTGCCAGAGTTTGCTCTGTCCGCAGGAACCGCTCCATCTCGGTTCATCCCCCACTGACCCTGGGGGGGCGCCCTGTCTGGCTATCGTGGCACTCAGCCTGGTCTGCTCTGAGTGGTGATTGGGCCGAGGGTAGGGACCTGGGGACCCCACGCCTTGGGGGCTGAACGTTGGGATAGCAGGCACCCCACACAATTCACTCCCATTCTAGACACCACCTGGAGTTCCTGGACTCCCTTCTCAGCTCCCGCCCATGAGAGAGAGATTTCTATAACCTTCTTAAGATTCAGTAAAGTCTCAGCCAGCAACTTCCGCTGGGCCGCCATATTGTTCACCCCGCATACACGGGGGTCCTGGAGCATAGAACCATAGAATCCCTACAATGCAGAAGGAGGCCATTCAGCCCATCTAGTCTGCACCGATCCTCTGAAAGAGCGCCTAACCTGCACATCTTTGGATTGAGATGGAAACCGGATCACTCGGAGGAAACCCACACAGACACGGGGAGAAAGTACAAACTCCACACAGACTGTGACCTACGGCTGGAATGGAACCCTTGCACTGTGAGGCAACAGTGCTAACCACTCTGCCACTGTGCTGTTAATGTATCTGCTTCCACAACCTCGCCTGGCAACGTGTTCCAGGCACTCACCACCCTCTGTGTAAAATATCTGCCTCGCGCACCTCCTCTAAACTTTGCTCCACGGACCTTAAACCTCTGCCCCCTGGTGACTGACCCCTCCACCCTGGGAAAGAGTGCCTGCCCATCCACTCTATCCATGCCCCTCATAATCTTGTAGACCTCTATCAGGTCGCCCCTCAACCTCCGTCTTTCTAATGAAAATATCTTTGTGTCCTTGGAAGCTTCCTCTTGTGCTGGTCCCACTTCCCTTGGGTCTCTTTGTGGAGTGACAGACAGAGTGGCACCAGGCTTGGCACAAACTCCGCCTGGTAGCTTGCTATGCTCTGAAACGATCTGAGCCCAGATACATTCCTGGGATTTGGAGCTTCCTTGATAATTCTGACTTTATCCTCCAGCAGCTACTGACCCTGCACTGTGATTGTGACACCCAGATATTCCACACTCTGTGCCTGGTGAATGCTCTTGCTCCACTCCATAGTCCTGCCTCTGAAAAGCTCTAATTGCAGATCCAGGTCGCTGACGTGCTGCTCCTCAGTTTCCCCTGTGATCAAGATGTCGGCCAAAACTGCTGCATGGGGACTCCCCTGCAACAGACTGTCCAGTATCCTTTGAAAGATCATCAGACTAGAGGATACACCAAAAACCAGATGGTTGAAAAAGCGAGGAGAAGCCCGAGGGTCCACGAACAACCTAACCTTAGCGCCCCCCAACGTATCCAGTTCATCTTTGGAACCTCAGGATATTTCTGAATGACAACCTGTGTCACTGTTGTGCTTTATCTCACCCCAATTCAACTGGGATTTACTGAGCCAGTCGTGCCCTAGACTAGGCCTATATATACCCTTTCACTACCAGGAGCCATGCTCTTGCTTCTTGGCTGTTGTATGCAAGGTCCACCTCTAATGCCCCAAGCGATGGTATGAACTCTCTGGTGTACGCCCATAGATTGATCCCTGCCTGAGAGAGGGCAGGCGCCTGCTTAGACCCAAGTCTTTCTGTAGGCCTCCTTACTGGTGACAGATAGAGCGCATTTCCAGCTCCACCTTCATTTTTTTCCATCCACCTTCCCTGTAACCTAGACAGGCTCCACACATACCTCACTCATATTGAACATGTTGTAGGAACACTCCTCTTCCTGCTCTGTGCTTCCCAGGTGATGCACAGCTGACTGAAGGCCTCTTGCAACTGAGTTTGCCTGCTCATCCTTTGCCTTGCTCTTTGGACATCTGCACTTTTTAGTCAAATGTCCCTTTTTGTTACAATTGTGACAGACAGCATCCATGAATTTACAATTATGTGCAGAGTCTGCCCCTCCACGCCTGAAGCATTCCACTGCTTTTGCCTTTTTGTTTGCTGCTCCCTTCTTCACTTGATTCATGGCACCCATCTGTGCTCCACCATTGGCCTTTTGAATGTCTGCCATTGGTTGCAGCCATTTCCATTCCTTGAGAAAGTTCCAGTGCGTCCTTGAAAGTCCGTGTGAATTCTCCCCGCAGGGTTTAGGCTATCCTCATTAATGCCAAAGACTAATGTATCCTGGAGCATGTCCTCTAACACGGCCCCAAACTCACAATGCTCAGAGAGTTGACGTAATTCCGCAACAAAGTTAGCGACTGACTATCCTGCCTTATGAAAATGACAATGGAGTTTAAAACGTTGGACAATCACAGAGGGATTAGGATCATTCTGAACAAGTGCAACTAAATCCTCAAATGAAATTTCCCCCGTTTCCGTGGTGTTGTAAATTCCTCATTAGCTTGTTAGCGTTTGCCCCACACACACTCAGGAGAACTGAGTGTTGTTTAGCTTCTGCAAGCCCATTTGCCAAGAAGACACATCCCAAGCTTTCCACATATTGAGTCCAGTTCTCGTGACCCTCCAGAAACTCACTCAAAGTCTCCAACATTAGCCTGGTTCTCTGCGGCATACTCCCAGAGCAACGAGTTGGAGCTCTCCATTTCACCAGCACATCTGGCAAACTAGTTCAAACTAACTGGGCAGCAAAGCGTGGTCGAACAGGCTGAAGCTCAAAATGCAGTAACTTGACATGGTCGGCATAGGCATTTTAAATGCTTAATAGCCTTTACTTAAAGAATATAAAAAGAGCAGTAAAACACATTCACATAACCTGGCAACAGTGATGAACAGATCCGTCAACCAGCCTTCATGGACACCAACAACTCGCGCAGGCCCACGCTTACTGATGACATCACGCTCTCACTGATGACGTCAATATACATATTAGCGTACACACTGTAACAGTAACAAAATTTTAATTAAACGAGACGGTTAGTTCTCCAGAATAAGAAAAATATGCAAGCAGTGTGTCTGGAGGGACAGAGGGACCTGTTGCTTAGACGAGCTACAAGCATCAAAACTGGACAGAAAGGAACACGGACAAAGAAAAAAGTTGAAAAGAGGTTGCAGTGACAGCGCTGGTTAAAGAGTTAACGCAATAGTGAGAGAGGATATTATCTCTGACAATGTGGAGAGCTGAGAAACATCAAGGGGCAAAAAATATTAGTGGGTGTCAAATATAGACCCCCAAAATGCACTGGTGATGTTGGGAATGGCATTAAACAGGAAAGTAGAGACGCATGTGATAAAGGGACATCTGTAATTATGGGTGATTATAATCGGCATATAAATTGGGCAAATCAAATTAGCCGCAATACCGTAGAGGAGGAATTCCTGGAGTGTATGCAGGATAGTTTTCTGGATGATATGTTGAGGAACCAACTAGAGAGTCATCCTAGACTGGGTACTGTGTAATGAGAACGGAATCATTGGCAATCTTGCTGTACGAGACCCCTTGGGGAAGTGCGACCATAACCATGTTGCAATTTTTCATCAAGATGGAGAAGGGATGGTTTAGCACACTGGGCTAAACAGCTGGCTTGTAATGCAGAACAAGGCCAGCAGCGCGGCTTCAATTCCCGTACCGGCCTCCCCGAACAGGTGCCGGAATGTGGCGACCAGGAGCTTTTCACAGTAACATCATTGAAGCCTACTTGTGACAATAAGTGATTATTATTAGAGTGAAGTAGTTGATTCTGAGACTAGGGTGCTGAATCTTAATAAAGGAAACTGCGATGATACGAGGCATGAGTTGGTTATAATAGATTGGGAAATGTTACTGAAAGGGATGACAGTGGATAGGCAATGGCAAACATTCAAGGAGCGCACGGGGGAACTGCAACAATTGTTTATTTAGTAAAGTAAAATGGGAAAGGTGGACAATTCATGGGTTACAAAGGAAATTAGAGATAGTATTCGATCCAAGGAAGAAGCACACAAATTGGCCCAAAAAACCAGAAGGGGCGCAATTCTCCGACCCCCCACTGGGTTGGAGAATCGCCGGGGGCTGCGTGAATCCCGCCCCCGCCGTGTCCCGAATTCTCCACCAACAGAGATTCGGTGGGGGCGGGAATCACGCCGCGCCGGTCGGCGGAAATCGTGCCGGTCGGCGGGCCCACCCCCGGCGATTCTCCGGTCCGCGATGGGCCGAAGTCCCGCCGCTGTCAACCCACAGCAGCCGGCGTGGATTGAACCACCTTTCGAACGGCGGGGCAAGGCAGCGAGGGCGGCTCCAGGGTCCTGGGGGGGGCGCAGGGCGATCTGGCCCCAGGGGGTGCCCCCCACGATCAACGGGTGGGCCTGTGCCGTGGGGGCACTCTCTTCCTTCCGCCTTCGCCATGGTCTTCATTATGGCGGAGGCAGAAGAGACCCCCTCCACTGCGCATGTGCGGGGCTGCTGTGAGCGGCCGCTGACGCTCCCGCGCATGCGTCGCAGGGCAAAGTCATTTCTGCGCCAGCTGGCGGGGCGCCAAAGGCCTTTCTCGCCAGCCAGCGGAGCGGAAATCACTCCGGCGCGGGCCTAGCCCCTCAAGGTGAGGGCTCGGCCCCTCAAGATGCAGAGAATTCCGCACCTTTGGGGCGGCGCGATGCCGGACTGATTTGCGCCGTTTTTGGCGCCGGTCGGCGGACATCTCGCCGATTGCGGAGAATCCCGCCCCAGGTCTGAGGATTGGGAGCAGTTTAGAATTCAGCAAGGAAGGACAAAGGGATTCATTAAGAAAAGGAAAATAGAGTACGAGAGTAAGTTTGCAGGGAACATAAAAACTGACTGTAAAGTCTCTATAGGTACGTGAAGAAAAAAAGATTGGTGAAGAGAAATGTAGGTCCCTTACAGTCAGAAACAGGGGAATGTATAATCGGGGACAAGGAAATGGCTGAGTAACTAAATATATATTGGTTCTGTCTTCACAAATGAGGACACAAATGAGATACGAGAAATGTTGGGGGATGCAGGGTTTAGTGAGAGGGAGGAACTGAAGGCGATCAATATTAGTAGAAAAATGGTGTTGGGGAAATTGATGGGATTGAAGACTGACAATTCCCCAGAGCCTGATAATCTCCATTTCAGAGTACTTAAGGAAGTGGTTCTATAAATAGTGGATGCATTGGTGGTCATCTTCCAGGATTCCACAGACTCTGGAACAGTTCCTGCAGATTGGAGGGTAGATAATGTAACTCCGCTATTTAAAAGGGAGGTAGAGAGAAAACAGGAATAATAGACTAGTCAGCCTGACGTCGGTAGTGGGGTAAAATCTAGAATCCATTATCAAAGATTTTAGAGCAGAATATTTTGAAAATAGTGGCAGGATCGGGAGTCAGCACGGATTTACGAAGAGGAACAACGCTTGACAAAATTACTGGAATTCTTTGAGGATGTAACTGGCAGAGTTGACGAGTGGGTCCTGTGGATGTGGTATATTTGACTTTCAGAAGGCTTTTGACAAAGTCCTGTTTAAGAGATTACCGTGTAAAGTTAAAGTGCATGAGATTAGAGGTAGTATATGGAGATGGATAGAAAACTGGTTGGTTGACAGGAAACAAAAAGTAGGAATTAACAGTTGTCTTCCAAATTGGCAGGCAGTGACTAGTGCGACATCCCCAGCTATGCACAATATAGATCAATGATTTGGATGAGGGAACAAAATGTAATATCTCCAGATTTGCAGATGACACCAAGCTGTGTGGGAGGGTGAGCTGTGAGGAGGATGCAGAGATCCTTCAGTGTGATTTGGACAAGTTGAGCGAGTGGGCAAATGAATGGCAGATACAGTATAATGTGGATAAATGTGAGGTTATCCATTTTGGTAGCAAAAACAAAAAAGGCAGACTATTATCTGAATAGCCACAAATTAGCAGAGGGGAATGTGCAGCGAGACCTGGGTGTCTTCATACACCAGTCACTGAAGGTAAGCGTGTAGGTACAGCAGATGGTAATGAAGACAAATGGTATGTTGGCCTTCGTAATGAGAGGTTTTGAGTACAGGAACAGGGGTGTTTTGCTGCAATTATACAGGGCCTTGGTGGGGCCACACCTGGAGTAGTGTGGGCAGTTTTGGTCTCCTTCTCTGAGAAAGGATGCTCTTGCTCAAGAGGGAGTGCAGCGAAGGCTTACCAGACTGATTCCTGGGATGGGGGGACTGATGTACGAGCAGAGATTGAATCAGTTAGGATTGTATTCGCTGGAGTTCAGAAGAATGAGCAGGGATCTCATAGAAACCTATAAAATTCTAACCGGACTGGACAGGGTGGATGCAGGAAGGATGTTCCCGATGGTGGGTGTGTCCAGCACCAGGGGTCACAGACTGAGGATACGGGGGAGACCATTTAGGACAGAGGTGAAGTGAAATGTCTTCACCTGGAGAGTGGTCGGCCTGTGGAATTCATGACCAGTAGTTGAGGCCAAAACATGGAATGTTTTCAAGAGGCAGTTAGATCTCGCACTTGGGGCGAAGGGGACAAAGGATATGGGGGAAAACGGGATTAGGGTATTGAGTTGGATGATCAGCCATGATCAGAATGAATGGTGGGCTTGAAGGGCTGAATGACCTCCTCCTGCTCCTATTTTCTATGTTTCTCTGCTGCTGGAAAGCAGGGAAGAGAAGCAAACAAGGAACAAAGAATGAAGAAATCAACGTAGTGAAAATAAAAGATTGGCCAAAAACAATGTTTATTCAAATTATTTATTCACACAACCCCCTCAATGCTAATAATGAAGTAAACAATTGTTCACCTACTCCAAACTGTTATCTATTTCTTTTACGTCGTGTCGGTGACGTACGTGACAGTTCGTACATTGTCAAAAGAGATATAAACACAAGTAAGTTTACGATACAAACTTCACCAACCGGACAGACAGCTTTGACTCAGATAATCAAGAAGTAGCAGTAAACAGAAGCCAATTGCGTCAATCAGCAGCTTCAATTCTAAACTGCATCATTTCATGAATACTGCCAGGTACAGGTGTTCCATCCCCAGCTCAGCTTTCTGCTGAAATGCCACAAGAGCGAACACTCTAGATACGCACAGTACAGATTACTCATTCCTCCTCACTGTAAAAATGCTGACTGATTTGTAAGCCTTTGCTCAGCTTGCAAAGGTGTACAAAGAACATTGCTGTCTCATTCTCTTCTTTGGAATTGGATCAGCAAATAATTCAAACATTTCATTGCTCTATTCCAACTCAATTCTCCTCTTGGCTGAAATGAAGAATTGCACCTCTAATGATGCACACTTCAGTCTTACAATTCTTCTTATTACAGCACTGATCATACGGCACAATCTGGTTTATGAGTAAACTAACTGAGGTCAGTCTGTCCAAGTTAAAGGTCATTCAGCCCAAATGATCCATGTCTACATTTATGCTGTTTTTCAGCCTCCTCCCACCCAACTTGATTTAATCGTACCAGAAAAACCTTTGTTCCCCCCTCTTGTGATCAATGTAAAAAATTGTCACTTTTTTTTTGGCAGTAATATTATTAAAATCTGGGTTAAGACGCATACAGACAGTATGTCTGCTAAAGCTGTGATTAAGGGGTCATATAAGTGAGGTAATCATTGATTTGCAGATGAAGTATTCTGTTAATTTACCTGGAGGACTGTTTACTTGTTTACTGTTAACTAATGGAATAATAATTATAATCTTTATTAGTGTCACAAGTAGACTTACATTAACACTGGAAAGAAGTTACTGTGAAAATCCCCAAGTTGCCACACTATGGCCCTTGTTCGGGTACACGGAGGGAGAATTCAGAATGTCCAATTCACCTAACAAGCACGTCTTTCGAGACTTGTGGGACGAAACTGGAGCAACCAGAGGAAACGTACGCAGGCATGGGGAGAACGTGCAGACTCCACACAGAGAGTGACCCAACCCGGGAATCGAACCTGGGTCCCTGGGGCTGTGAAGCAACAGTGCTAACCGCTGTGCTACTGTTTATGTTTGAGGGACGCCTGGGGTGTAGATAATTTGTGAAGGGTATTGTGTTTGGCCCTGGCTAAACAAGTCTCGGGACATATTTTAAGAGATAAAAGAATGCCTTATGCTTTGGGTACAAGTGATGTAAGGGCCAGGTCTATCTAAAAGGTCAGCTGGTCCCACAACTCTCCATCTGAACAGAGGCATTTCAGGTTGGTCCTGAAAGGTTCTCTCACCAAGGATTCTGCACAGAGAAAAGCAAGTAGAAACCTGGTCGTTAGCTTTATTTGTGACTGATATTTGAAACATATTGGTTTGCTTCATTGGAATATAATGACAGGTTTAGGACGTAAGTTACGGTTTTCTCATTTACTTTAGAACTGTTGTAACTGTTAACTGTAAAGCTTTTCTCTATTGTTAATATGGTTAATTCTGTGTTTAACTTAATGTTTATTTGACATAAGAGATACCTATGAGTCAGTGCTATCACTGAGGATGGTTTAGCACACTGGGCTAAATAGCTGGCTTTGAAAGCAGACCAAGGCAGGCCAGCAGCACGGTCCAATTCCCGTACCAGCCTCCCCGAACAGGTGCCAGAATGTGGCGACTAGGGGCTTTCACATTAACTTCATTGAAGCCTACTTGTGACAATAAGCGATTTTCATTTCATTTCATTTCATCAGCATTTCCTCATAACTTTACAAATTGCAAATAGTTGGGTTCTCATCTAGGATCCTAACACGCTCATACTTATCGAGCTTCCCCTTAAATGCATTTATGTCACTTACTTCAACTTCTCTTTGGGGTAGTGTCTTTACATTTTAACCCATTTGTCCTTAATTCACAATTGGATTTATTGGTGAGCATGTTTAATTTATGATTCCTTATTTAGGTTTGTGTCACAACTTGAAACGTCTCCTCTACATCTAGCCTATCGAAAGCTCTCATCATTTTAAGGACTTTCCAGCTGATGCTATGACTGGACAAGTCAGATCCCAGGCTTCATAGATCTTGGGCGAAATTCTCCCCCCAACGGCGCGATGTCCGCCGACTGGCGCCAAAAACGGCGCCAATCAGACGGGCATCGCGCCGGCCCAAAGCTGCGGAATGCTCCGCACCTTTGGGGGCCGAGCCCCAACATTGAGGGGCTAGGCCGGCGCCGGAGGGATTTCCGCCCCACCAGCTGGCGGAAATGGCCTTTGTTGCCCCGCCAGCTGGCGCGGAAATGCGGCGCATGCGCGGGAGCGTCAGCGGCCGCCGACAGTTTCCCGCGCATGCGCAGTGGGGAGAGTCACTTCCTCCTCCGCCATGGTGGAGGCCGTGGCGGAGGCGGAAGGGAAAGAGTGCCCCCACGGCACAGGCCCGCCCGCGGATCGGTGGGCCCCGATCGCGGGCCAGGCCACCATGGGGGCACCCCCGGGGCCAGATCGCCCCGCGCCGCCCCCAGGACCCCGGAGCCCGCCCGCGCCACCTGGTCCCGCCGGTAAGGTAGGTGGTTTAATCCACGCCGCCTGGTCCCGCCGGTAAATACCAGCTTTGAATTACGCCGGCGGGACAGGCAATTTCTGGGCGGGACTTCGGCCCATCCGGGCCGGAGAATTGAGCGGGGGGTCCCGCCAACCGGCGCGGCCCGATTCCCGCCCCCGCTCAATCTCCGGTACCGGAGACTTCGGCGGGGGCGGGATTCACGGCGACCAACGGCCATTCTCCGACCCTGCGGGGGTCGGTGAATGACGCCCCTTAACTTTTACTTTTTTGGTGCAGATGAACAGAGTACAGAACTACTGATTAACTCTTAACAAAAGAATAAAACATTCATTAAACAAGAAAAGACTGACTATAATACATGACTCCTCACCCCAGCTATACCTTTACAGGACTGCACATATCTACAAGGATCACTAGTTACAAATGTTGTCCTATACTCTAATGTTGTCAGTAAGTAGACGGTCTATATAACCCAATAGCAAAATGTGAGCAGGCACAGCACTCTCTGAAACCAAGTGACAGATGTCACTCAATACCTGTGGATTTCTCATCTCAGATGTCTGGGTGATTGCTCGTCAGATCTGCACCTTGCCTGTCTTTAACTGGGACCCTCCCTGTGAACAGTACCTTGTTCAGTTGCAACCATCCAGCACATTCAGGTACTGGTGAAGGAGTCCAACCGCGTGCAGGATCAGGAGGTGGTGCCGATCATGCGTGCCACCCAGGCCAACACCGCACGGGTGGCATCCACAATGGAGACTTTGGGTGCGAGAGTCATGGCCACGGGTCTGGATGTCCAAGGCCTGGGGCTCTCGGTGCTGGCGGTAGCCAAGGCACAGGACAGGGCGGCCATGTACCAGGGCAACCTGAGCTCCAATCACAACGGGCCACGGCTGCAGGCGTCGGGAGCATTAGCCAGTCCCTGAGTGATGACACAGTCTCAGAGGGACATGACACAGTCCCGATGCTCCATGGCCACATGAGGAGACCCTGGTCAAGACAAGAGCGGGCCTCCAGGACTGGCAGTGCCAGGTGGCAGGGAAGCCCCCGGAGCTCACTCCGCATGTGGCCACATCCCATGGAGCAGCCCGGGAGGCCTTCGGGCACCCTGAGGGAGGAAGAGGTGCTGGGGCCCGTATCAGTGACTCCCGCAGAGAGACTCAGGAATCCCCCCCACCCCACCCCACCCATCCCTGGCGCATCCGATGGGCAGTGGGCAGAGCAGGGTGGCACCACACCACCCGTGACACCCTGAAGACTGCCAGCCCATCTGGGCCAATCACTCGAGAGGACGGCCGAAGGGGACCCAGGTCGCATCCACTTCCGTTGCACTATGAACCTGGAGATGATCAGGTTGTCCCGTGCCAGCTGCCCTGGTGCACACGTTGTGCGGCCTCCTGTGGCTGCCCAGACCCATGCCCTGCCCATACTGTCCCTCCTCCGCATCCTCTTCGTTGGACGAGGCCTGGCATTCATCTTCCTCCTCCAGCACATCGCCCCGCTGCTGCACGATGTTGTGGAGGATGCAGCAGGCTGCCACGATGCGGGCGACCAGAGGAGAACTATACTGGCGGTCCCCTCCAGAGCGGTCCAGGCACCTGAACCGCATCTTCAGGATGCCGAATCACCGCTCGGTGATGCCCCTGGTTGCTGTATGGGTGTCATTGTATCGGGTCTCCACACGGTCTGTGGCCTCCGGATGGGCATCATCAGCCATGTCCGTAGCAGGTAATCCCTGTCACCCAAGAGCCATCCCTCACCCGGCGGAGCAACTCAAACTGTCAGGCACTGTCAAGTGTGCCAGGATGAAAGCGCTGTGCACACTGCCCGGGTATCAGGCGCAGACTTGCATGATGTGCAGCTGTTGGTCACACAGCGACTGCACGTTGAGGGAGTGGAATCGGTTTGTGAAGGTCACTCCCTCTTGCCACGGAGCTCATAGGGGGACATGCCTCCCGTCGATCACCTCCTGTACCTGGGCATCCCAGCAATGGCTCCAAGTCCCACTGCCCGGGAAACCTGGTGCACTCGACCCATATCCAGGTGGATATGTTGTACTGCCTGGCATACAGGAGCTCGTTACGGTGCAGATGTATCTATGCACAGAGGTATAGGAAATTCCAGTCATGTCCCCATTCAGCAACTGGAAAGGCCCCGTTACAAAAACGTTCAGGGCGACCATCACCTTGACGGCCCCCGGGAGGGGGTGTCCTCCCCCATACCCCCGCGGTGCCAGACGCGCCATGATCCGGCAGATATGACGCGTTGTCTCCCTGGTTAGCCGGAGTCTTCGACATTGAACAAGCGTTGAATACGTGACAAGGGGGTTACACTCAATTTCTTTCCACTCCCCATCTCTTGCTTCTTAGCAACTTATCTACAAAGCATGTGATGACCCCTAATCATAATGGTATATTTCTCCTTTGATTATAAAGCACTTTGTGAGCAGTCTCTACACTAATACCATTATGACCACAATGTTTGGCTGATTTCGCAAAGACAAATAAAGTTGTACCAGTTTATTGAGGTTAATGAGGTACACAATGATCTCTCCACCAAATGCATTTAAACCCAAGGTGTGATTCACTATGCGACATGTGCATGAGCTCATGGCTGATGCTGGGAAATGCAACATTAACATCGACTGATGGTAACATTAAAGAAATGACATGACATTAAAGGAAAATTATCTGCAATCATTTGATAATTTAAGAAAAATATCACAAAGAATGGAAAATATCACATTGGCAGATTGAGGTAAAGTAAAGGGAGCTTGACTCAGCTTCCAATTGTAGATACCTGTTCCAAAAGAGTGTAAAATATTTGTGTTGGTTGATAGAATGAGAAAGATATCCAATCTCAGCATTACCAAAGAACCATAGAATAATAAAGTTGTCAGATTTAATTATCTTTAGTTGCTTCAACAAAGTGTGGCGAGAATGTGGGAGTGGTTAAAGCGAATAATATCAAAGTACTTCAGGGGAAGGTGGACAAGTATGTGAGGGAGAAGGGAACAGAGAGTCACAATGGTCGATTCAGATGAGGAAAATGCGACGAGGCTTGAGTAGGCCACAAAACACTGGCATGGACCCGAATAGCCAAGTCTGTGCCATTTATCTTACGTAATCCTGCGTACGGGACCGATATTGGCCATCGTATCAGACGGTGCGTTTAAAATCTCCATCATTGTCAGTTTCTTTTGCCTTAAATCTGTGCATTCTGGTTAACAGTTTATCTTTATTTACTCTAGCTGAACCCTTCATGACTTCAAACATCATCAAATGTCCTCCTAGTCGCCTCTGCTATAATGAGAATAACCTCAGCTTCACCCCTGCATTGACATGACTCTAATCCCTCATCCCAGAATCACTCGAGTAAAATCTCTTCTGTATCACCTCCCAATCTTTCACCCCCTTCCCAAACTCAGATGCCCAAACTTGAAAACAATACTCCAGCTCTGATGCAACATAGCTCCCTGTTTTTTGTCCTCTTTGCCTCCCTAAAGCCAAGTGTCCCATATGACCAACTGAAATAAACACGGAACGTGCTGGAAAGTGTCAGCAGGTCTGGCAACAGCTGAGCAGAGAGAGTCAGAATTAACATTGAGACCAAACGTCTCTTCTTCGAAACTCATGCTTTGTTAATTGCTTTGTTCAAAAGATCACGGTTTTGTACAGAAACACTGCCAGTTTCCATTTCTCTTCTCTCATCTCCTTTATAACTATAGCATTCAGATTGTCTTTCATTCTTCCTATCGAATGGATTTCCTCACACCACTTTGTTGAATTCATCTGTCACATGTCCACCCATTCCACGAAGCTGGCCGGTATCCTCTTGAAGTCTCCGTCACCATTTTCTCCATTTGCAACTTGCCAATTTCAAATTTACAATTTGCAAGATATATTTGGAACAATAATCTTCTGAAGTGACCTGTTACAAAAGCTCTCCGAGTGCATTGTGCTCCACAATCAGAAATACCAGCGACAATAACTATTTATGCATCAATATATTGTAGAGAATGTTAAATAATATCCAAAGAACAAAGAAAAGTACAGCACAGGAACAGGCCCTTCGGCCCTCCAAGCCCGTGCCGACCATGCTGCCCGACTAAACTACAATCTTCTACACTTACGGGGTCCGTATCCCTCTATTCCCATCCTATTCATGTATTTGTCAAGATGCCCCTTAAATGTCCCTATCGTCCCTGCTTCCACCACCTCCTCCGGCAGCAAGTTCCAGGCACCCACTACCCTCTGCGTAAAAATCCACATTCGCATTCCTGCATCAAATATAAATGATGGAGTGCGCCATCGATAATTATTGTGCCCAGTTGCTCCTCTTTCTCACTGCGATGTTCCAGAACACCTGTAATTTGTTAATTTAGAATTCAGTGCTCCACATTCCCCTCCAAGTCCCTCACCATCCTGACTTGGAAATAAATCATCGTTCCTTCACTGTCTGTGGGTCAAAATTCTGGAACCACCTTCTTAACACACTGTGGGTGTACCTACACCACACAGACTGCAACGGTTCAAGAACACAGCTCACCATCTCCTTCTTAAGGGCAATTAGGGATGGGCAATAAGCAATGGCCTAGCCAGCGATGCCCACAGCCTCGGAATGAAAAACATATAATTGCACAATTCTGTTTTTAATCCAGTCATTTGTGTAATGAACTCCAGATTGTGAGACTGCATCTAAATTAATTACTTTATTTTTTAAAACTGTTCTTCCTAAGTTCATAAATTCATAAGATATAGGAGCAGAATTAGGCCAATCGGCCCATTGAATCTGCTCCGCCATTCTATCATGGCTGATATGTTCTCATCTGCTACCTAGAATATTATAGACCATGAGCTACATTGCGAAATCAGCCAGAGCGTCTCCTCCCTGGAACACATGACCGAAGATCAGGAGTCGTCAATTTAGCCCCCGGAGCCTAACACCTTCAATGTGATCATGGCTGATCCCATCCTGGCCTCAACTCCACCGTCCTGCCTGTTCTCCATAACCCTTCAACCCAGCACCAATTAAAAATCTCTCTAACTCCTCCTTAAATTTACTCACTGTCCCAGCATGCACCGCACTCTGGAGTAGCGAATTCCACAGATTCACAGCTTTGGGAGAAGTAGATTCTCCTCAAATCTGTTTGAAATTTGCTACCTTTTTGTCTAAGATTATGACCTCTTGTTTTAGAATGCCCAACAAGAGGACGCATCAGCTCCACGTCTACTTTATCCAGACCGTTTAGCATCTTGTATACCTCAATTAGATCTCACCTCATTCTTCTAAACTCGAGAGAGTCTCGGTCTAAACTGTTAAATCTCTCCTCGTACGTCAACCCTTTCATCCCCGGAATCAATCTGGTGACCCTCCTCTGAACTGCCTTCAATGCCACCACATCCTTCTTCAAATAAGGAGACCCAAACTGGACACAATACTCCAGGTGCGGTCTTACCAATGCCTTGAACAGTAGCAACAACACTTCCTTACCTTTATACTCAATTGTGATTAAGGTTAGAGATTTTCAGCTACGAATCTTCCTTCGATATAGGGGTACTGCTACAAGATTGGCATCTTATTCAGCAAAAAGGGAGAAGGATAAATGTGGCCTTTGCAGTCCAGTCTGTTTAACATTGTTCAAATCAGCAATGATCCCAGAGGATGGAAGTGCCACTCGGACAAGCACGGATAATAAACAGAAACCTCATGGATTTGTTCAAAGCAAAGCATTTTCACAAACTTGTTTGAGTTTTTTGATGAGGGGCCAGAGGAGGTGTTTGAGAGTTGTGCAGTTGATGTTGCGTGTATGGACTTTCTTAAGGTACTTGATAAAGTGCCACAAATTAAGACTTGTTAGAGAAATTGAAGCCTGATGTGGTAAATGGCAGTAGCATCATGGAGATAAGATTAGCAGAAGGATGGAATATAAGAGGCTGTGGTGAATGCCAGTTTTCTGGACTCCAAGGGTGTGCCCAGTGGAGTTCCCCAAGGCTCAGTCAGGATGGTGAGGGACTTGGAGGGGAATGTGAAGGACTGAATTCTCAATTAACAAATTACAGGTTTCTGGAACGTCGCAGTGAGAAAGAGGAGTGACTAGGCACAATAATTATCGATGGCGCTCTCTATCATTTTATATTTCATGCAGGAATGCGAATGTGGATATTATTTAACATTCTCTACAATATATTGATGCATAAATAGTTATTGTCGCTGGTATTTCTGATTGTGGAGCACAATGCACTCGGAGAGCTTTTGTAACAGGTCACTTCAGAAGATTATTGTGATTCAGAAACAGCATGGTGAACCTTAGGTACTAATTACAGCTGAACTCTCGAGCTGAAATCATCTGAACCCTTTCATTGGGTTACAACGTTGTAACATGCGGAGGAAATCCTGTACGTTCATTTGTCACCATTTGTGTTGCACTTTAAACAGGAGGCTGTCTGCTGTCTCAGGCTGACGTAGCTGATTCCCATTGTGCAATTTGGCTTCGCCCTCGAAATACATCAATAAAATGTGTTGGTTGATCCGTATCTCACAGCTGCTTCGGGAACCTTGATGTGCACAAACTGGCAGCTGGATTCCAACATTCCAACAGTAACACTTCCTCAGAAAGTAATTAATTAATAGCAAGCTTTTTCCAGATCAAAAAAGGTGCCAAATAAATTCTTTCTCTGCTCCCCTTTATCATAAATATTGCATCAGCACGATTTGAAAACGTCATGAGTCATTTTTCAGCGTATTCAAAGATAACCATTTACCTTCTTCACTTCTCATCCTAGAACATCATCTTGGTCGATTTGAGGAGATAAAGAAATGACTCAAGCTCCCCGCCAAGCCAGAGAAAGCAGTACGATAAAGGTAGAATCTAAATTTTCTACCAGTTCGCCCACATTGACTGTGTTCTTGAAATGAAAAATCAGTAACATTATTCAACATATGACACTTGAGCCTTGTTCCATGATACACAAGTGTCTATTTAACAAGTGCACAATATAACTTTATCTGGTGATCAGTAAAGAGTCAAAGGGCGGAGGAATAAATGAAGAATTTGCATTTAAATCGCAGGTTTCACATTCTCAGGAAGTTACAAACTACTCCAATTTGGAATTCCTGTTATGTTGACAAATTTGATGCAAGGTCCCACCCATGCCACTCAGTTAGTAGCGCTCCCACTTCTGAAGAATGTTGTACGCTCAATCCCACGCCAGACTTTGAGCACAAAATTCAAGGATGACATTTCCGGTTGGAGGTGCCGTCTTTCAGATGGGATATTAACCAGACTCTCCAAGTACCCTCGCTGGTGGGTGCGAATGATCCCACCGCACTATTCCAAAGAGGAGCACGGAGTTAACCCTGGTTTCCTGCTTCAATATTTTCCCTTCCATAGAATTGGTACAGTGCAGAAGGAGGCCATTCGGCCCATCGAGTCTGCACTGACCCTCTGAAAGAGTACCCTACCTAGGCCCACTCCCCCGCCCCAGCCCCGTAATGCCACCTAATCTGCATATCTTTGGACCCGGAGGAAACCCACGCAGACACGGGGAGAAAGTTCAAACTCCACATAAATGGTGACCCAAGGCCGGGTCCCTGGCATTCTGAGGAAGCAGTGATACCCACTGTGCCACCCCGCCACCCCTCAATCCAGAAACAAAAACTTTCTGGTCATTGTCATATTGCCGTGAGTGGGAGAGGGCCATGTTTTCTGCATTACAAAAGTGGGCAGCATGGTAGCACAGTGGGTAGCACAGTTGCTTCTCAGCTCCAGGGTATCCAGGTTCGATTCCCGGTTTCCTCCCATAGTCCAGAGATGTGCAGGTTAGGTGAATTGGACATTCTGAATTCTCCCTCCATGTGCCCGAACAGGCGCCGGAATGTGGCGACTAGGGGCTTTTCACAGCCACTTCATTGCAGCGTTAATGTAAGCCGACTTGTGACAATAAAGATTATTATTATCATTTCCTTGGCTGTAAAGCACATTGTGATGTCCAGAGGTTGTGAAACGTTCACAAGTTTTCATCCTCCACTAGAAAAAAAAGAGAATGGCAACCGAGTCTCTTTTTCTTTTAGGAACGAATGCTCGCCAACGACAAGAACAATTTCATGTCCTCCTTAAAAAGGGTCATTTTATCTTTCCACTCGCCCGAACTGGCAGATGGGCCTCCATTTTTGCTATTCCTTCATGGGATGTGGATGTGACTGGCATGGCCTGAATTTCTTGCCCAATCCTAATTGCCCTTATGAAGGCGACAGTGCGTGGCCTCTTTGAAACCACTGCCATCGATCAGGTGCAGCAACACTCACAGAGCTGGGAGGGAGGGAGGGACTGCCAGAATATTGACCCAGCAACAATTAAAAATGGTTCAGGTCAGGTTGGTATGTGACTTGGAGGGGAACTTGCAGGCTGTGGTGTTCCGAAACATATATACCAACATACATAAAAAATAGAAGCAGGAGGAGGCCATTCGGCCCTTCGAGCCTGCTCCACTATTCATTATGATTATGGCTGATCATCAGGTTCAATAGCCTGACCCCGCCTTCCGCCCCAAATCCCTCGATCCCTTTAGCCCCAAGAGCTATATCGAATTCCTTCTTGAAATTACACAACGTTTTGGCCTCAACCACTTTCTGTGGTAGCAAATTCCACAGGTTTGGCCAGCACGGTGGCACAGTGGTTAGCACTGCTGCCTCGCAGCACCAAGGATCCGGGTTCGATCCCGGCCCCGAGTCACTTGCCTTGTGGAGTTTTCACATTCTCCCCGTGTTTGCGTGGGTTTCACCCCCACAACCCAAAAGATCTGCAGGGTAGGTGGATTGGCCACGCTAAATTACCCCTTAATTGGGGGAAAAAAATAATTGGGCACACTATTTATTTAAAAAATGAATTCCACAGATTCCCCACTCTTTGGGTGAAGAATTTTCTCCTCCCCTCAGTCCTAAAAGGTTTACCCCTTATCCTCAAACTATGACCCCTAGTTCTGGACTCCCCCACCATCGGGAACATTCTTTCTGAATCTACCCTGTTAGAATTTTGTAAATTTCTACGAGATCCCCTCTCACTCTGCTAAACTCCAATGAATATAATCCTAACAGATTTAGTCTCGCCTCATATGACAGTCCCTCCACCCCAGGAATCAGCCTGGTAAACCTTTTCTGCACTCCCTCCATAGCAAGAACATCCTTCCTCAGATAAGGACACCAAAACTGCTCACAATACTCCAGGTGTGGCCTCACCAATGCCCTATACAATTGCAGTAAAATATCTCTATTCCTAGACTCAAATCCTCTCGCTATGAAGGCCAACATACCATTTGCCTTCTTTACTGCCTGTACCTGCACGCTTACTTTCAGCGACTGATGCACGAGGACACCAAGGTCTCGCTGAGTATCCGCCTCTCTCAATTTACACCCATTCAAATAATAATCTGTCTTCCTATTTTTGCTACGGAAGTAGATAACCTCACATTCTCCTTTGAAAGACACACTTATAACAATGCGGCATTCCATCAGCAGTATATTGCATTGGCAGTATATGAGGAGATAATGTTACCGCGGTATTGTCCCTGGACTAGTAACCCAGAGGCGGAGATAATGTTATCGCGGTATTGTCCCTGGACTAGTAACCCAGAGGCGGAGATAATGTTATCGCGGTATTGTCCCTGGACTAGTAACCCAGAGGCCCAGACACAGGTTTGAAGTTGAGCACAGCAAATGGTCGATTTTAAATTCAATAAATAAAACCTAGAATTGAAAGCTAATGTGACCAGTAATGGCGACCATGAAACTATCAGCGATTGTAATAAAAACCCACCTGGTTCACTAATGTCCTTCAGGGAAGGAAATCTGCCGTCCTTACCTGGTCGGGCCCACATGTGACTCCAGACCCACAGCAATGTGGTTGACTGCCCTCTGAAATAGCCGAGCGAGCCGCTCAAAGAGGGGCAGCAAATGCTGGCCTTGCCAACAACGACCACCTCCCATGAACAATACCAATTTATAAAGTACTGAAGTGGAGTCTCGATTATGCGCTCTTGTCCTGGATTAGGACTTTAACCGACAACCTACTGACTGGAAAGCAAGAACCGTCCACTGAATCAAGCTGAGACTTTTTTTGCAATTATTCTCTTCAGCTAACCCATTCCTGTTACACAGCAGGTAAAGTAATTCCATTAAAACAAGTTACAAATATGAAGCACAGGTTGAAAATTTCCTTGAAGGACAATCTATTTAAAAACTCCCCTGGCTATATTTTTCAGGGTGTAACCAGGACAATTACCGATCCTGTGTGTCTGCATAAACTCCTAAACACATATTCAAAACTATGCAAATTGTGCTGAAGTATTGCCCCACATTGCACCTGATGATATTAAACATTCACAAATCGAGTATTACAAGCATGATACAACATTTGTATTTAACTAAAACCATTTAACAGAAAAGCACCCCGAGGGGCTTCACAGAGGCAGAAGGAACATAAATGGGAGTGAAGACAAAGGAGGAGCCACAAGGCAGGTGGTCAAGAGACTGGTTAAAGAAATAAGTTGTACATGAAGGAGGAGAAATTCAAGGAAGGAATTCCAAAATGTGGGAACAAATTGGTTGAAGAAGTGGCCACGAGAGGGAAGGCAAGGAATGCACAAGAGCCAGATTCAGAGGGATGAGCTACGTCATGGAAGGGTTACGGTCATGGAAGGGTTACGGTCATGGAAGGGTTACGGCCATGGAAGGGTTACGGTCATGGAAGGGTTACGGTCATGGAAGGGTTACGGCCATGGAAGGGTTACGGTCATGGAAGGGTTCAAGCAAAAGAAAGGATGGGAATTATACCTTTAAGGAATAGATCAGCAGGACAGAATACAGGCAATAGAGTTTTAGATGGGCTGAAGTTTGCCTCGACTGGAGGATGAGAGTTTGGTCAGGAAGCCTTGGAGTAATCATGTCTGGAGATGACAAATGTATTGAAGAGGGTTTAAGTGGCAAACAGGGTGACATTGGGCAGAGGTGAGCAATTCTAGAAGCAGATCGAACAGGGAATGTGAACAGTCTGATTCAGCCCCAGACAGTGGTTGAGGTGGGTGAAGAGATAATGGGATAGGGAAGAGGTTTGTAGCCTGACAGTGTCTGGAATTAGCGATGGTAATGACAGTCAGTGTTCACCAGATTACTCCACTGAAAATGGCGGCAACTCCTGGAGACCACAACATGCACAACATCAGGTTATGAATGTATTCCATTTTGTAATTAATTACTTTAGTTTAGCACCTTCAATGAAGAATATTATCCATTTATAACATTGACCATGCGATCCTGGAGAGCCGAGGCAACATGATGGTAAATCCTGCAATCCTATTAATTGGGGACGTGCCTAAGCTCACATATATAACAGCAGCCTGAAAGAGGGTTTGTTTTCCTTTGTAGGTGGGTTTGTTAAGTGTGTTTCTGTAAATCTAAGCTTTTTTATTCATTCTTGGGATGTGGGCTACGCTGGCTAGGCCAGCATTTATTGCCCAGCCCTAATTGTCCTTGAGAAGCTGGTGCTGAGCTGCCTTCTTGAATCACTGAAATCCATGTGGTGTAGGTACATCCACTGTGCTGTTAGGGAGGGAGTTCCAGTGCATCTTGTAGATGGTACACACTGTTTCTCAGTGGTGGAGGGAGTGAATGTTTGTGGAAGGAGGAGCAATCAAGTGGGCTTATCTGTCCTGGATGGCGATGAGTTTCTTGAGTGTTGTTGGAGCTCCGCTCATCCAGGCAAGTGGAGAGTATTCCATTACACTCCAGACTTATGTCTTGTCGATGGTGGACAGGTTTGGGGGGGGCCAGGAGGTGAGTTACTCTCCGCAGGATTCCCAGCCTCTGACCTGCTCTGGTAGCCACAGTATCAATATGGCTGGGTCCAGTTCAGTTCCTGATCAATAGTAACCCCCCAGAATGTTGATTGCGGGAAATTCAGCGGAGGTAATGCCATTGAATGTCAAGGGGTGATGGTTAGATTCTAGTTTCATAAAAACTAGGATCAAGTATTCATCCATCACCACCCAACTGAGTTTTGACGGAACAAAGTCAGCTGAATGAAAAAGATTCATTACAAATCCCCTTCACAAACCATTCATTTTTACAGGTAACCAAAAGCCCCTGCAACAAACACACAGAATGATGGCACGGTAGCACAGTGGTTAGCACTGTTGCTTCACAGCGCCAGGGTCCCAGGTTCGAGTCCAGCTTGGGTCACTACCTTTGCGGAGTCTGCACGTGCTCCCTGTGTCTGTGTGGGTTTCCTCCGGGTGCTCCGGTTTCCTCCCACAAGTCCCGAAAGACGTGCTTGTTAGGTAATTTGGACATTCTGAATTCTCCCTCAGTGTACCCGAACAGGCGCCGGAGTGTGGCGACTAGGGGCTTTTCACAGTAACTTCAATGCAGTGTTAATGGAAGCCTATTTGTGACAATAAAGGTTATTATTATTATGAAAAGGTCAGTGACAGAAACTGCTCCTAAACAGTTTCTGTGGCACATTCTAAGGGCCTTACTGAAAAATTGCTTTTTCATTTCAGCCTGAACAATCTGTTTTTTATCTAAACACCGTCCAGACTATGTTTCAAACTGGATTTATTGCACCGATAAAGATCATTTTCCTTAACTAAATTAAAGTCAGTGTACCTCATCGCAGGAGAACTTACCATTCCATTACTATGAGTAGGCACTTCCGACCCTGATACAGATTCTCATAGACATCTACAATTCGTACAATGTGTGTACAGCCGGACGCTCGCCAGTGTAGTTCAACCTCTCGCCGTGCTTTTGGACAGTCCTGTAACATCTAACGAGCAGAAAGTAACAGTAAGCAAAGGAGAATTTTTCATTTAAATATAAATCAATTTGTTGCAGATGTAATAAGAGAATATCTTAGACTGTGCAATTCTTCAGTCCTTCAACACCAACCCCCCGAGACGAAGGACTGTTGGAAAATTATGACAAGTGCCCTTGGAATTTCTACTCCTGTTTCCCTTCTATCTCACCTGGTATCAAAGTGAGAGAATCAGAGTCGTACAGCGCAGAAAAAAACCTTCAGCTCATCCAGTCTGCACTGACAATAACTGATGCAGGGAAGCTAGAAACAGACGTCGAACACTGGAGAAGATCCAACACTGTTTTATTCAACGATAGAACTGATATACATATTCAGCTGTGGGTCGGCACTATACTGAACTGACTGGGGACCTTGTAGTAGCCTGACCAAACTTACTAGCTGCCGCATGGTGTTTGCACTTGCTAGCTCGTGGACTCTGACTCAGTGGCTGGGTCCCGAGAGAGCGGGAAACCTAGTGCCCTCTGGCTTTATAGTGGCAGTGTTCTGTCTGGTGATTGGCTGCACTGTGCTGTGTGCTTACTGGTCATCCTGTGTGTCAATCACTGCCTGTCTGCATCTCATTATATACATGCGTGGATTTTATGACAATAACTACCCCTAATCCTGCACTAATCCCATTTACCAGCACTTGTCCCAGTTCCTTGACTGTGAGGGTGTTTCAGGTGCTCATCCAAGTGCTTTTTAAAGAGGTTTCCAGCCTCCACTCCCCTCCCAGGCCGTGTATTCCAGGCCGTGTATTCCAGGCCGTGAATCCCATGCCGTGTATTCCGGATTCCCATCACCCTCGCCTTCTCAAATCCCCTTGGAATCTCCAGCTCCTCACCCCAAAACTATACCCCCTTGTGATTGGCCCCTCAACCAATGGGAACAGCTGCTCCCTATTTACCCTGTCCAAACCCCTCATAATCTTATACACCTCAATCATATCCACCTGGTACCTTTTATTTCTAACTACAGACAGTCTATCCAACACCTCATCATCAGTTTTAAATCCTTCTCGAGCCTGAAATACATCTTTCACTCTGACCTGAGCAGCTGCTTCTCCCTTGGTAAAAACAGAGACAAAGTACTTATGTGATATCTCCGACATGCCCCCGTCTCCATGCACAAATTCCATTGTTGGTCCCTAATCTGCCCCGCTCCTCCTTTTACCATCCTTTCATTTTTTAAATGTTTATTGAAGACTTTTGGATTCCCCTTTATGTTCGCTGCCGGTCCCGTCTCATACATTTCCTTTGCTTCTCCTTTTTGTTTTTTCAATTCCCTTCTGAATCTTATCCATTCAGCCTCATACACTTTCTCTCTTTCATCTTCATCTCTGTCTTTTCATTGTCATCCAGAGAGCTCTGGATATATTCCCTATCTCTGGATGTGTTCCCTATCTCTGGATGTGTTCCTATCTCTGAATGTGTTCCTATCTCTGAATGTGTTCCTATCTCTGAATGTGTTCCTATCTCTGAATGTGTTCCTATCTCTGGATGTGGTCCCTATCTCTGGATGTGTTCCCTATCTCTGGATGTGTTCCCTATCTCTGGATGTGTTCCTATCTCTGGATGTGTTCCCTATCTCTGGATGTGTTCCTATCTCTGGATGTGTTCCCTATCTCTGGATGTGTTCCTATCTCTGGATGTGTTCCCTATCTCTGGATGTGTTCCCTATCTCTGGATGTGTTCCTATCTCTGGATTGTTCCCTATCTTTCCACTTTGTGGGAATATACCTTGGGCGGGATTCTCCAGTATCTGGCGGGGCGGACTGTACTGGCGCCAAAGAGTGGCGTGAACCACTCCAGCGCCGGGCCGTCTGGAAGGTGCGGAATCCTCCGCACCTTCGGCGGCTAGGCGGGCGCGGGAGTGGTTGGCACTGCGCCAACCGGCGCCGAAGGGCCTCCGCCGGCAGGCGCGAGTTGGCACATGCGCAGGAGCGCCGGTGTGTTCCCGATCACCGTGGGACGCCAACATGCCAGGCCGAAAACGGGCAGCCGCTCGGCCCATCGCGGAGCGGAGAATCGCCAGGCGCCTCCGACTGGCGCGGTGCGATCCCCGCCAAAAGCCAGCGCCGCAGAATTCGGCAGCCGGCGTCGGGGCGGGATTCTCCGGCCTGGCGAGGGCGTCGGTGAATCCCGCCCCTTGACTGTGTCCAAACTCTCTTCTTTAAAGACAACTCATTGTTCAGTTACTGTCTTGCCTGCCAACCTTCGATTCCAATTTATGTCGATCAGATCCATTCTTATCCCAGTGAAGTTATCCCAGTGGGTTTTCCCATTGTGGATATTGGGCATGAATAGAATTGGGCTCAGTTATGATGATCTTCACGGATGGTTAGTTAGCTACTATCTCAGCTCGGGCTCAAACTGGCTACCAGGGAGCAAGCAGCACTGGTCGACCCCGACCCAAGGGAGTAATGGCCTCAGGAAGGACAAAAAGGATAAGCTCATTTACACCATTGTAATTTAAGATAAATTCACTCGCTCCACCATTCTGCCACATACACGTGCACACATCATTGTGATGTGGACTCGCTGGTACATTACAGTGAGGATGCGGTTGACGTTTCTGTCAAACGCTTCCCTCGAGTGAGAAGAAAAGTTAACCCGGGTCCCTGGCACTGTGAGACAGCAGTGTTAACCCGGGTCCTGGCTCTGTGAGGCAGCAGTGTTAACCCGGGTTCCTGGCAGTGTGAGACAGCAGTGTTAACCCGGGTCCCTGGCACTGTGAGACAGCAGTGCTAACCCGGGTTCCTGGCATTGTGAGACAGCAGTGTTAACCCGAGTCCCTGGCACTGTGAGACAGCAGTGTTAACCTGGGTCCCTGGCTCTGTGAGACAGCAATGTTAACCCGGGTCCCTGGCACTGTGAGACAGCAGTGTTAACCCGGGTCCCTGGCACTGTGAGACAGCAGTGTTCACCCGGGTCCCTGGCACTGTGAGACAACAGTGTTAACCCGGATTCCTGGCACTGTGAGACAGCAGTGTTAAACCAGGTCCCTGGCACCGTGAGACAGCAGTGCTAACCCGGATCCCTGGCACTGTGAGACAGCAGTGCTAACCCGGGTCCCTGGCACAGTGAGGCAGCAGGGTTAACCCGGGTACATGGCACTGTGAGACAGCAGTGTTAACCCGGGTCCCTGGCACTGTGAGACAGCAGTATTAACCCAGGTTCCTGGCACTGTGAGGCAGCAGTGTTAACCCAGGTCCCTGGCACTGTGAGACAGCAGTGTTAACCCAGGTCCCTGGCTCTGTGAGACAGCAGTGTTAACCCGGGTCCCTGGCACTGTGAGACAGCAGTGTTAACCCGGGTTCCTGGCAGTGTGAGACAGCAGTGTTAACCCGGGTCCCTGGCACTGTGAGACAGCAGTGTTAACCCGGGTTCCTGGCAGTGTGAGACAGCAGTGTTAACCCGGGTCCCTGGCACTGTGAGACAGCAGTGCTAACCCGGGTCCCAGGCTCTGTGAGGCAGCAGTGTTAACCCCGGTCCCTGGCACTGTGAGACAGCAGTGGTAACCCGGGTTCCTGGCATTGTGAGACAGCAGTGTTAACCCGAGTCCCTGGCACTGTGAGACAGCAGTGTTAACCCGGGTTCCTGGCACTGTGAGACAGCAGTGTTAACCCGGGTCCCTGGCACTGTGAGACAACAGTGTTAACCCGGATTCCTGGCACTGTGAGACAGCAGTGTTAACCTGGGTCCCTGGCTCTGTGAGACAGCAGTGTTAAACCAGGTCCCTGGCACCGTGAGACAGCAGTGCTAACCCGGATCCCTGGCACAGTGAGGCAGCAGGGTTAACCCGGGTACATGGCACTGTGAGACATCAGTGTTAACCAGGGTCCCTGGCACTGTGAGACAGCAGTATTAACCCAGGTTCCTGGCACTGTGAGGCAGCAGTGTTAACCCAGGTCCCTGGCACTGTGAGAACCCGGGTCCCTGGCACTGTGAGACAGCAGTGTTAACCCGGGTCCCTGGCACTGTGAGACATCAGTGTTAAACTGGGTCCCTGTTCACAGCTCACATTTCACATAGCTGGGATCCATGTCACAATTCAAGAACAGCCGCGATAAAGTACCAAGCATTCAATTTCAAGTCTCCATCATCATTTGAATGAAGATCTCAGATATAATCTCCTCTCACGACAAAATCATTCTCTGAATGTCCTTTTACATTTTAAAAAATGAGAGAGTCAACACTTAGAAACCAGTACAAAGCATTTCAGCAACATAATCTCGCAACTTCAAATGTATTTACCATAATTAGGAAGAGAGTCAGGTAGTGGTCTAGATTTTGCACCCAAACCACGTTAGCATTTACATTGTTGGTGGTATTGTCAATGAATGGAACAATGCCAGATCTTGATAATGGGTCATTTGCTTTTATTCGCTAACTCGACGGAGTTCCCAAACAGCAGAAACGACAACACAAGCATTTTCATGTGACCACATCAAAATTACAATCGCTTAACTCATGCACTCGAGGATTATTGCTTCATAGTCCAACTGTTTACCAAATAGCCCGTTGGCTATTGTTGTTGAACATGAATGTTCACAGGAAATAGTTCACATTCACCGTGCCTGCGTGCATGCTCCTGGAGTCGGACTGATTCCTCCAGTCACTGTTTTTTCCCTCTACCATTCACGAGAAGGATATACAGCAGCAATCCACACAGGACCCCATGTCACCAAGTCACCAAGCGGCCTATCAGAGGCCGTGGCCCCAGTATCTTCAGGCCAAGCTGAGTGATCAACAAGAGACTGTATCTGAAACCATTCACATCAAAACCAAGCTAGTAAAATGTTCCATTGATTGTGTCCAAACCCACTCCTAATCACCACAGCACACACTCACTCCTAATCACCACAGCTCACACTCACTCCTAATCACCACAGCTCACACTCACTCCTAATCACCACAGCTCACACTCACTCCTAATCACCACAGCTCACACTCACTCCTAATCACCACAGCTCACACTCACTCCTAATCACCACAGCACACACTCACTCCTAATCACAACAGCACACACACTCCAAATCACCACAGCACACACTCACTCCTAATCACCACAGCACACACTCACTCCTAATCACCACACCACACACTCATTCCAAATCACCACAGCTCACACCCACTCCTAATCACCACAACTCACCATTTATACTATGTTTCAGCTGGAATTCAGTTGGGACCACTTGAGCCTCAGGCCAGGATTTTACCAACCCGCCACAGCACATCTCCCCCTGGTGGATGCGGCAGGGCCGTAATATCCCACCGGTGGGGTAGGGGAGGGTTGTAAAATTCTGGTCTTGGGTGTCCGAAGTCTGTGGGTTCAGGTTGAGCCCCAGAGACCTCAATACAATGCAGACTAACCCTCCCGCTGCAGTGCGGTCAGTCTGTGGGGGAGAGATAAATTATGCCACTGAACTACCATGAAGAAGGGGAGATGAGTTCTCCCTGGTTTTTATTCCCAGTATTTATTCTACAACAAACATTACGAGAAAAGCACCACCTGGCAGATACCATCGTGCTCTTTGCGGGATCTTGCTCTGCATACTGCCTGTCAATTTATACGCTTCACAGAAAGATCTACAATTCAAAATATATTGTTTGTAATATAACCATTTTGGAACATCCTGAGGTAATTACTAATGAGAACCATATTTTGTTTCAAACCAGGATTTTGATTCAGATCAGTTCCAGTCGAGAGAAATCCAGGACAAAGTCCATTTGTAAAGCAGCTCTGAGAAACACAACGCTGTCTGACATGACTCCAGTTAGGGAGAACCTCAGCAGGAACACGCGGCCAAGGCCACACTTAGTCATCCCACTCGCCAAAAGTCCTCAGTGCAGGGAGAGATCGGGACACCTTGGGCCCCCCGGACATTCCCCCCCGCCCCAAACAGGGTAACCCCCAACCCAATCTTCACCGTGGAAACAAAATGCCAGTTTGACACTGCCAGCCTGGCACCTGGGCCAGGGTGCCACCTTTCCCAGAGAGCTGGGGGCCTCCGATGCCCTGGGAGACCCCGAGTGCGGTTCCGTCTGGTCCCGGTTTGTGGAGACCAGTACTGAACGGCACTCGCCCGAGGTGTCTGAGGCGAGGCGAGGTTGGTTACCTCAGGGACCTGCATGTCAAAGTCAGACTAGCCGTCTCTCTCTAATGTGCAGATTTGCCAAAAAGTGATCCTACCCACAATGGGCGGGCTTCACATCGCGACATCTCGCAAGATCGTGTTAGATCTCACAAGTTGTGGTGAGCCAGGAAGATTGCGCTGGACAAGCTACTTCTCAAGCCAGTAGGTTGCACCCTCGCTGTGTAAATTATTTCCCCAAAGTACTTCACAGGACCATTACCAATGGTAATTATCCCAGTCACATACGAGGAGATAATAGGACAAAAGCTTGGGATAGATTAAGGTTCATCTCACAAATGGGAGTAAAATTCAGGGAAGATATTCCAGAGTAAAATTCCCCGACTCTCCTCTAAGTATTAGCACAATTAGAAACATATAAATTTATATTCATATTTAATTTTGGATTGATAGTAAATTGCATTTGAAGTCATCAGCTTCTTAAATTGTTGGACAAGATTATTTAATATATCAACAGACAACGTTGTCAGTCTAACAAATTCCCTCTCATTAACCGTGGCCCCCAGCACATCTGTGTCAGCATCCCGAAAATAAATGAAAAGGTGTTTTGCATTTCCCTCTGCATCCGAGGGTTCCAGGAACTGAGTTTCCCAATAAGGAAATACAGCAAACACCCATTTGAAGTAATATTGGAACTGACAGTTCCAGACTTGACAATGCCAAATAAAATACACAGATAAAAGTGCGGCCAAATGTCAAATTGTGAGGGATTTTTAGAAAGAAATTATTGGACATTGGATTGCACAAAAGTAATTTTCAATTCCTGATATTACCATTTGATCGCGATCACATAGAAAGACAGGAAGTAGAAACCGGAGACCGCCATTCAGCCCATCGAGCCTGCTCCACCATTCATTCTGATCATTGCTGATCATCCAACTCAATACCCTAATACCGCTTCTTCCCCCCCACCCATATCCTTTGATCCCCTTCGCCCGAAGTGCTATATCGAACTGCTTCTTGAAAACATACAATGTTTTGGCCTCAACTACTTCCTGTGGTCGCGAATTCCACAGGCCGACCACTCTCTGTGTGAAGAAATGTCTCCTCCTCTCTGTCCTAAATGGTCTCCCCCGTATCCTCAGACTGTGACCCCTGGTGCTGGACACACCCATCATTGGTAACATCTTCCCTGCATCTACCCTGTCCAGTCCTGTTAGAATTTTATAGGTTTCTATGAGATCCCCCCTCATTCTTCTGAACTCCAGCGAGAACAATCCCAACCGAGTCAATCTCTCCTCATATGACAGTCCCGCCATCCCTGGAATCAGCCTGGTAAACCTTCGCTGCTCTCCCTCGAGAGCAAGAACATCCTTCCTCAGAGAAGGAGACCAAAACTGCCCACAATACTCCAGGTGTGGCCTCACCAAGGCCCTGTACAATTGCAGCAACACATCCCTGCTCCTGTACTCGAAACCTCTTGCAATGAAGGCCAACATACCATTAGCCTTCTTTACCACCTGCTGTACCTACACGCTTACCTTAAACGACTGGTGCACGAGGGCACCAAGGTCCCGCTGCACATTCCCCTCTCCTAATTTATGGCCATTCAGATAGTCTGCCTTCTCGCTTTTGCTACCAAAGTGGATAACCTCGCATTTATCCACATTATACTACATCTGCCATTCGTTTGCCCACTCGCTCAACTTGTCCAAATCACACTGAAGCATCTCTGCATCCTCCTCACAGCTCACCTTCCCCTCAACCTGGGTGTCATCTGCAAATTTGGAGACAATGGACATGGTTCTCTGGCCTTGTTTGCCCGGCGACCGGAGAATCCTACCTGAGGTCAATGGGTTTTTCCATAGTCTGCGTCGCACCCGTGTAGCACTTGCGGCGGGCGGGGTGGAAGAATCCAGCCCATTACATTTTGTTCCCTCATCTAAATCAGTAATATATATGGTGAATAGCTGGGGTCCCAGCACCGATCCCCGCGGTATCCCACTAGTCACTGCCTACCAATTGGAAAAATACCCGTTTATTCCTACTCTTTGTTTCCTGTCTGCCACCCAGTTTTCTATCCACCTCAATACACTACCCCTAATCCCATACGCTTAAATTTCAGACGATAATCTCTTATACGGGACTTTGTCGAAACCCTTCTGAAAGTCCACATATATCGCATCTACTGGCCCCCCTCGTCAACTCTACTAGTTACATCCTCGAAGAATTCCAGTAGACTGAAGTTGAATAGTTCTATCAAAGAGCTAGTATAGGCATGATGGGCTGAATGACCCCCTGTGAGCTGTATCATTCTGACCCAGGACACATCACAGTCAAACCCAATCCTGTTCTTGCTTGACCTGACAACACAAACCTCTTCTCCAAGTCAGTGGAGCTGTATTCGAGATCTCTCCTCTCGAGTTTGGTGATGCCGAGGTCAGTTACACCAACTGGCTCCGTGTGGCCGGTGAACCCAAATCTTTTGTGTACATGACCTTCTGCTAACAAGCGAGGGATTTATCTCCATCAACAACACTACAATGGGGGTAGTGTTCTTACTCATTGAGCCTCGCAAAAAACAAATATTTTAATCAGAATGTCAACAGGTTTGCTACGGGTGTGTTGTTTGGTCTTCTATATCTTGCAAAGGAATTCACCAAACACCTTGGGCGGGATTCTCCACCCCCACGCAGAAGTGGCCGCGCCGTCGTGAACGCCGTTGAGGTTCACGACGGCGCGGAACGGCCTCGGTCCCGACCGATTCAGGCCCTGACAATGGGCCAGTATCGGGGCCGCGTCATCTACCCGCGCCAGGCCTTGTCGCCCGCGTAAAAGCGGCGCCGCATAGGTGACGCGGCCGGTGCCGCATAACGGACGTAATCCACGCATGCGTGGTTGCCGTCCTCTCTAAGTCCGCCCCGCAAGAAGATGGTGGGGCTGCGGAAGGAAGGAGGTCCTCCTTCAGAGAGGATGGCCCGACGATCGGTGGGTACCGATCGTGGGCCACCCCACATCTGAGGTATGCCCCGGTGCAGGATCCCCCCTCGCACCCCCGCAGGCCGCCCCCCCCCCAGCGTTCACGCACCGCCCACGACTGCAGCGACCAGGTGTGGACGGCGCCGGGGGGA
Organism: Scyliorhinus torazame; assembly: GCF_047496885.1. Taxonomy (NCBI): domain Eukaryota; kingdom Metazoa; phylum Chordata; class Chondrichthyes; order Carcharhiniformes; family Scyliorhinidae; genus Scyliorhinus; species Scyliorhinus torazame. Next base: position 2,149,949 of record NC_092723.1, read on the forward strand.
ACCCGCCGTTTTGGTCTGGCCGCTCGGCCCATCCGGGCCTGAGAATAGCGGGGGTGCCAGAGAATCTCCATTTTGGGTGTCTCCGGCGATTCTCCAGCCTGCGAAACTCGACCGGGCCGTTCCCGCCTCTTGGGAGAATCGCGGGAGGGCGTCGGACCGGTGTTCCCGGAAATTTTGGCGGCCCAGGCGATTCTCTCAACCAGCGTGGGAGTGGAGAATCGCGCCCCTTGTCTTGTCCAAACCAGGATCTTTATTGAATCACACATGGTAAGTTAGCGATCTGTTACGAGCAAGTTATCATGGAGTTTCTTTGTACTCCTCTGGAACTACACCCAGCACGACTGTTCAGCTGTATGTCTCACTACCATCTCCTGCAACTATCTGCTGATGGCCGGATGTGTCGCTCCTTATATGGAAGGCCCTGGTCACATGACCATGGTCTTGAGACCGCATGGTGTGTCTGCACCTACTCGTTCATGGTCGCAAAATATCCATCTATGATATTGCCCACAGGCATATCACCCCAAAGGGTACTCAAAGAAAATCTACTATAGTTGATACACAACACAGTAAGATGGATATGTTGATGGAAGTGAAGTTGAAACACTCGTGTAAATCTGCTGCCAGCTGTTCATGTTGGCTCTGAGTCAATCCGGATTTAGCTTTCATTGATAGTGGGAACTTTGCTGGAATAAAGTAGGAAGTCTTCAGTGTAAAATTAAACTGCTGCTTCAAATATGTGTCCATACACTCACACACATATACATTCACACATATACACACACACAAGTACACTCACACACACATGTACTCTCACACACATATACTCACACACGCGCGTGCACGCACATGCACACACACATATATACACACACACATACACACACGCACACACACATATACATACACACACATATACACACACATATACACAAACACACACACACACATACACACACATATACATACACACACATACACACATATGCACACACACATATACACACACATACACACACATATACACACACACACACATATACATATACACACATGTACAGAGACACATATACACACACACACATATACACACACACATACATATACACACACACATATACACACACATATACATATACTCACATACAGACACATACGCACACACGCACACACATATACACACATACACATACACACATGCGCACACACATACACACACTTATACTCGCATATACTGAGTGAACACTGGTTACACATTTTATTGATCAATGACACATATCTGAAAGCGATCCAGTGAAGGACCCACATCTGGCTTTGCCGAATGCTCCTTTGTAATGATGCACCCGCCTCTGTCCGTTACTTCTTGTACAGTAGCATGGCTGAGATCAGGAATTCAAAAGGGAGAGATTGGCCCCACTGCACTATGACACCAACATTCAGTGCTCCAGTAAACAGCCCATCCTACAGGCCTCGACCATCGTTTGAGAAGCCAACAAGATGGCAGGAGTCAGCTCTCTGCTCGGTTATAAACGGCGCTCTATGTTTCTGTGCTGCGGGAACTATAGCAGCATGAGAATCACACTGGAAAATGCCATTCATGCCGGGGACGATTGCTCGAGGCACTGAGCTGGCACATTCATCGACACGTGTAATGTGGCACATGAAATCATGTCATACGTGACTTAGCAGTGGAGGGTAATTTGGGAATTTAGATCTCTAGTCCCTCAGATTTATGAGTAAGGCATTGCTCAATCGTGTTCCAGTACAACATTTTCCTAAAGTTTAAAGAAGAATCCCCTTTACAGAAGCATGATCTTAAATTGGAAACTTCCTGTTCATGTGATTCAAAATCAAAGGCAGGTGAGGTTCAAGGCCAGGGGCGTCATTCTTCGACCCCCCGCCGGGTCGGAGAATGGCCGTTGGCCGCCGTGAATCCCGCCCCCGCCCCCACCGAAGTCTCCAGTACCGGAGATTGGGCGGGGGCAGGAATCGGGCCGCGCCGGTTGGCGGGGCCCCCCGCTCAATTCTCCGGCCCAGATGGGCCCAAGTCCCGCCCAGAAATTGCCTGTCCCGCCGGCGTAAATCAAAGCTGGTATTTACCGGCGGGACCAGGCAGCGTGGGCGGGCTCCGGAGTCCTGGGGGGGGGCGCGGGGCGATCTGACCCCGGGGGGGTGCCCCCACGGTGGCCTGGCCCGCGATCGGGGCCCACCGATCCGCGGGCGGGCCTGTGCCGTGGGGGCACTCTTTCCCTTCCGCCTCCGCCACGGCCTCCACCATGGCAGAGGCAGAAGAGACTCTCCCCACTGCGCATGCGCGGGAAACTGTCGGCGGCCGCTGACACTCCCGCGCATGTGCCGCATTTCCGCGCCAGCTGGCGGGGCACCAAACGCCATTTCCGCCAGCTGGTGGGGCGGAAATCCCTCCGGCGCCAGCCTAGCCCCTCAATGTTGGGGCTCGGCCCCCAAAGATGCTGCGCATTCCGCACCTTTGGGCCAGCGTGATGCCTGTCTGATTGGCGCCGTTTTTGGCGCCAGTCGGCGGACATCGCGCCGTTGGGGGAGAATTTCGCCCAAGGTATGTTAACTTACACCAGATATACTCATCACAACAAGCTTGAACAGGGCACGGTTCCTCAACTCCACCAGCCCTTGCGAGAACTGAAAAGGAGCATTGCAGAGCAACAGTTTATGTTTAGCCATTATTCATGTGATCTTTACAAAGAGTCTGGAACACAGGAATGCTCACACAATCCAAGCACATCATTTGGTACAGTGAATGCAATTCAGCAGAAACGTTTTCTCAGGCATCTTGTCAGAAGTTTCATGCGTGTGAGGGAGAGGGGCAGGGACGTGGATGTATTGCCAGCAAAACTAAAGAGCTGGTCGTTGACTTCAGGAAGCAAAGTACTGTACACACCCCTGTCAGCATCAACGGGGCCGAGGTGGAGATGGTCGACAGCTTCAAATTCCTCGGTGTGCACATCTCCAAAAATCTGTCCTGGTTCACCCACGTCGACGCTACCACCAAGAAAGCACAACAGCGCCTATACTTCCTCAGGAAACTAAGGAAATTCGGCATTTCCACATTAACTCTTACCAACTTTTACAGATGCACCATAGAGAGCATCCTATCGGGCTGCATCACAGCCTGGTATGGCAACTGCTCGGCCCAGGACCGCAAGAAACTTCAGAGAGTCGTGAACACCGCCCAGTCCATCACACAAACCTGCCTCCCATCCATTGGCTCCATCTACACCTCCCGCTGCCTGGGGAAAGCGGGCAGTATAATCAAAGACCCCTCCCACCCGGCTTACTCACTCTTCCAACTTCTTCCATCGGGCAGGGGATAGAAAAGTCTGAGAACACGCACGAACAGACTCAAAAACAGCTTCTTCCCCGCTGTTACCAGACTCCTAAATGACCCTCTTATGGACTGACCTCATTAACACTACACCCTGTATGCTTCACCCGATGCCGGTGTCTATGTATTTACATTGTGGTCCTTGTGTTGCCCTATTGTGCATTTTCTTTTCTTCCCATGTACTAAATGATCTGTTTGAGCTGCTCGCAGAAAAATACTTTTCACTGCACCTCGGTACGCGTGACAATAAACAAATCAAACTCAAAAAAATGAATTGGGTACTTTAAATATTTTTTTAAAATTAGGGATGGGTAATAAATGCTGGAGCCAGTCAGTTACCCCAATGTCCCACCATTGAATGTTTTTATAAATAGGGGTCGGAATTCTCCGCTGGCAGGATTCTCTGTTAGGCCTGGATTTCCCGAAGGCGTGGGGCGACCCACAATGGCAACCCTATTGGCCGGCTGGCGGGACGGAGAATCCCGCCCAGGATCTCGATGGTGCCAACGGGGGAGTGATCAAGGTGGACGGTATCTGTTTGAGAATATCGATTTTGAGAATATCGATTTTGAGAATATCGATTTTGTTCCCAAACCCTTAATTTTGCCAAACTCCATGTTTGGAAAATACTAAACTCCATGCTGGCTGGGAGCAATTTTTGGTTTTACTTTGTGGCTTGGTGGGGGGCGTTAGGAATCATACATTTTGGACGATACAGCAGTATGGTTTGAGTAATCGATTTAGTTACAGGCAAGGCAAGTTGCCATAGGAAATGTTTCTGACAACGCCAATGCCTGTTTCTTTCCAGTTTCGATGTGTTTTAGTCACCTAAAGAAAACCAATGGCAACTCACCAAATAAACCCTGGGAAAATACTGGGCTGGCATCAAATGAGTGGAAACCAGTTTGCAGATAGTTCCTGGCGGTGATTTACAAAAACAGAAAATGGTGGATAAACTCAGCAGATCCAACAGCATCTGTGGAGAGCGAAACAGAAAGGTTTCCGAAGAGGAGCCAATGCACCTGAAACGTTAACCGTGTTTCTCTCTCCACAGACGCTGCCTGACTGCCGATTCTTTCTGGCATTTTCTGTTTTTATTTCAGTTTTCCAGCATCCGCAGTATTTTGCTTTTACATCTGGTCACTAATTACTTAACACCATCCACCTCTGTGACATCTTCCAAATCATTTCCTGACCCACAAGCCACTTTTAAAGTATAATCATCATTGTTCTGTGGGCATCCAATTTGTGTAGAGCAAGATTGCACAAACAGCAAGTGAATCAATGACCAGATAATCTGTGGGGGGCATGGTAGCACAGTGGTTAGCACTGTTGCTTCACAGCTCCAGGGTCCTTGCTTCGATTCCCAGCTTTGGTCACTGTCTGTGTGGAGTCTGAACTTTCTCCCCGTGTCTGCGTGGGTTTCCTCCAGATGCTCCAGTTTCCTGCCACAGGTCCTGAAAGACGCGCTGTTTGGTGAATTGGACATTCTGAATTCTCCCTCTGTTTACCCAAACAGGCGCCGGAATGTGGCGACTAGGGGATTTTCACAGTAACTTCATTTCAGTGTTAATGTAAGCCTGCTTGTGACAATAAAGATCATTATTATATTGGATAAAAGCAAATTACGGCGGATGCTGGAATCTGAAACGAAAGAGAAAATGCAGGAAAATCTCAGCAGGTCTGACAGCGTCTGTAGGGGGAGAAAAGAGCGAACGTTTCGAGTCCGATGACTCTCTGTCAAAGATTATTATTATTCCTGGCAGAAGGAGAATGAATGGTGACCGAGATGTGAGGCGTAACCCAGTTGCCATGCAATTTATTAGTCCGCTAATCTAATCACTCAGAACAGGAACGGTTCCAGCTTGGTTGAATGTTGAGGAAATGTCTCGTTTTAAGTCATGCAACACCTTTCAAAGTCAAAACCCACCAAAGTTCCCAATACCTTTTCCCAATATGCAAATATTCTTTGAGTTAATGCTTTTAAAAAAACGATGAATGTTGTAACGCTTCCCAGAATTAATCCAACAAAGTCAAAACATGACGTTATTGGTGACATCTTGCAGCTTTTAGGAGGTTTGGTTGGTGAAATATCATTCACCATCTCTCTTCAAGCACATTGCAAGCTTCAACATGTTAAGCAGGCTAGAGTGCTTCCACTGTTTCAAGCTGCACCCTGAATAACTTGTGCAAACTCAAAAGCATTTCTCAATTTGCAAGTTCTTCAAAGATTGCAAAAAAACCCCAAAGTAATGTTCTTGACTTCCTCTGCCGATTCAGAATCTTCCTCCACACAAATGTAGGTCATTGACCAGTGCAGCATTGTGTGGACAGAGGGAATAGGGGCTCAGCCTGCAGGGAAGGTGTAAGTGAGGTGTGCGAGCTGCTGAACATTTGCTATTTTAGTACTCTGTGGTACATCGCTCTTACTGTTTGCAAAATAACCCAACTGCCATTGATGATGATGTGAATGAATGTACCACACTCACATTCACTCTCCGAAATGTGACATCGCTGAAGACTCTGAACGTCTTGGCATCAGTGTTGAAGGTCGTGGCGTCAGTGGTGAACATCCTGGCATCAGTGGTGAACGTCCTGGCGTCAGTGGTGAACGTCCTGGCGTCAGTGGTGAACATCCTGGCATCAGTGGTGAACGTCCTGGCGTCAATGGTGAATGTCGTGGCGTCAGTGGTGAACATCCTGGCATCAGTGGTGAACATCCTGGCATCAGTGGTGAACGTCCTGGCGTCAGTGGTGAACGTCGTGGTGTCAGTGGTGAACGTCCTGGCGTCAGTGGTGAACGTCGTGGCGTCAGTGGTGAACGTCCTGGTGTCAGTGGTGAACGTCCTGGTGTCAGTGGTGCTTCAGGAAAGCTTCCAATCTCCCGCTGAAGCTTCAAAAAGGATTTAAAAGGGCAGCACGGTGGCACAGTAGTTAGCCCTGCTGCCTCTTGGCGCCGAGGTCCCAGGTTCGAATCCCGGCTCTGGGTCATTGTCCGTGTGGAGTTTGCACATTCTCCCCGTGTTTGTGTGGGTTTCCCCACAACCCAAAGATGTGCAGGGTAGGTGGGTTGGCCGCACTAAATTGCCCCTTAATTGGAAAAAATTAATTGGGTACTCTAAATTTATAAAAATAAAAAAAAGGATAATCTGAAACTCTCTCAGTCCTCCCACCGCATCCCACTAATTCTTGATGAACGGGTCCCGCATTGCTCTGAATACCTCGATGTTAAAGGAAGGAGTTCCACGTCTCACAATCTGAGGTTGTCCCAAAGAGCTTTCTGTAGTTGGTCACTGTTGTAATGTTGGGAAACACACAAACAGCAATAAAATAAAAGACCGATAATCTGGTTTAGAATAAATACAGTCCAGACACAGGGCGCTCCGATCGTAGTCTACAAGATTAGAATTAGAATTTTACAGTGCAGAAGGAGGCCATTCGGCCCATCAAGTCTACACCGGCCCCTAAAATCGCACCTTACCAAAGCCCACACCTCCACCCCATCCCCATAATCCAGCAACCCCACCTAAATTTTGGACACTACAGTGCAATTTAGCGTGACCAATCCACATCTTTGGACTGTGGGGGGAAACCGGAGCACCCGGAGGAAACTCACACAGACAAGGGGAGAACGTGCAGATTCCAAACAGACAGTGACCCAAGCCGGGAATCGAACCCAGGACTCTGGAGCTGTGAAGAAACAGTGCTAACCACTGTGCTACTGTGCCGCCTATGAGGGGCATGGACAGAGTGGATAGTTACAAGCTTTTTCCCAGGGTGGAAGAGTCATTATTAGGGGGCATAGGTTTAAGGTGCGAGGGGCAAGGTTTAGAGGAGATGTACGAGGCAATTGTTTTACACAGAGGGTAGTGGGTGCCTGGAACTCGCTGCCGGAGGAGGTGGTGGAAGCAGGGACGATAGTGACATTTAAGGAGCATCTTGACAAATACATGAATAGGATTGGAATAAAGGGATACGGTAGGGGTTTTTAGTTCAGACGAGAAGCATGATCGGTGCAGGCTTGGAGGGCCGAAAGGCCTGTTCCTGCGCTGTAATTTTCATTGTTCTTTTGCTCTTAGCTTAATATTGCCGTGAGATCTTTGAAAGCCACCCAAGGGAGCAGATGGGGCTTCAATTAATAAACTCAACCAAAAAAAGCATCTCTGACAGTGCGGCACTCCCTCAGTACTGCAGCACTCCCTCAGTACTGACCCTCTGACAGTGCAGCACTCCCTCAGTACTGACCCTCTGAAAGTGCAGCACTCCCTCTGTACTGACCCGCTGACAGTGCAGCACTCCCTCAGTACTGACCCTTTGACAGTGCGGCACTCCCTCAGTACTGACCCTCTGTCAGTGCGGCACTCCCTCAGTACTGACCCTCTGACAGTGCGGCACTCCCTCAGTACTGACCCTCTGACAGTGCGGCACTCCCTCAGTACTGACCGTCTGACAGAGCAGCGCTCCCTCAGTACTGACCCTCTAACAGTGCAGCGCTCCCTCAGTACTGATCCTCTGACAGTGCGGCACTCCCTCAGTATTGACCCTCTGACAGTGCAGCACCCGCTCAGTATTGACCCTCTGACAGTGCGGCGCTCCCTCAGTACTGACCCTCTGACAGTGCGGCACTCCCTCAGTACTGACCCTCTGACAGTGCGGCGCTCCCTCAGTACTGACCCTCTGACAGTGCGGCACTCCCTCAGTACTGACCCTCAGACTGTGCAGCACTCCCTCAGTACTGACCCTCAGACAGTGTGGCACTCCCTCAGTACTGACCCTCTGACAGTGCGACGCTGCCTCAGTACTGACCCTCTGACAGTGCAGCACTCCCTCAGCACTGACCCTCTGACAGTGCGGCACTCCCTCAGTACTGACCCTCTGACAGTGCGGCACTCCCTCAGTACTGACCCTCTGACAGTGCGGCGCTCCCTCAGTACTGACCCTCTGACAGTGCGGCACTCCCTCAGTACTGACCCTCGACAGTGCGGCACTCCCTCAGTACTGACCCTCTGACAGTGCGACACTCCCTCAGTACTGACCCTCTGACAGTGCAGCACTCCCTCAGTACTGACCCTCTGACAGTGCGGCACTCCCTCAGTACTGACCCTCAGACAGTGCGGCGCTCCCTCAGTACTGACCCTCTGACAGTGCGGCACTCCCTCAGTACTGACCCTCTGACAGTGCGGCACTCCCTCAGTACTGACACTCTGACATTGCGGCACTCCCTCAGTACTGACCCTCTGACAGTGCGGCGCTCCCTCAGTACTGACCCTCTGACGGTGCGGCACTCCCTCAGTACTGACCCTCTGACAGTGCAGCACTCCCTCAATACTGACCCTCTGACAGTGCAGCACTCCCTCAGTACTGACCCTCTGACGGTGCAGCACTCCCTCAGTACTGACCCTCTGACAGTGCAGCACTCCCTCAGTACTGACCGTCTGACAGTGCGGCACTCCCTCAGTACTGACCCTCTGACAGTGCGGCACTCCCTCAGTACTGACCCTCTGACAGTGCAGCACTCCCTCTGTACTGACCCTCTGACAGTGCAGCACTCCCTCAGTACTGACCCTCTGACAGTGCTGCACTCCCTCAGTACTGACCCTTTGACAGTGCGGCACTCCCTCAGTACTGACCCTCTGACAGTGCAGCACTCCCTCTGTACTGACCCTCTGACAGTGCGGCACTCCCTCAGTACTGACCGTCTGACAGAGCAGCGCTCCCTCAGTACTGACCCTCTGACAGTGCAGCACTCCCTCAGTACTGACCGTCTGACAGTGCGGCACACCCTCAGTCCTGACCCTCTGACAGTGCGGCACTCCCTCAGTACTGACCCTCTGACAGTGCAGCACTCCCTCTGTACTGACCCTCTGACAGTGCGGCACTCCCTCAGTACTGACCGTCTGACAGTGCGGCGCTCCCTCAGTACTGACCGTCTGACAGTGCGGCACTCCCTCAGTACTGACCCTCTGACAGTGCGGCACTCCCTCAGTACTGACCCTCTGACATTGCAGCACTCCCTCAGTACTGACCCTCTGACGGTGCAGCACTCCCTCAGTACTGACCCTCTGACAGTGCAGCACTCCCTCAGTACTGACCGTCTGACAGTGCGGCACTCCCTCAGTACTGACCCTCTGACAGTGCGGCACTCCCTCAGTACTGACCCTCTGACAGTGCAGCACTCCCTCTGTACTGACCCTCTGACTGTGCAGCACTCCCTCTGTACTGACCCTCTGACTGTGCAGCACTCCCTCAGTACTGACCCTCTGACAGTACGGCACTCCCTCAGTACTGACCCTTTGACAGTGCGGCACTCCCTCAGTACTGACCCTCTGACAGTGCAGCACTCCCTCAGTACTGACCCTCTGACAGTGCAGCACTCCCTCAGCACTGACCGTCTGACAGTGCGGCACTCCCTCAGTACTGACCCTCTGACAGTGCGGCACTCCCTCAGTACTGACCCTCTGACAGTGCGGCACTCCCTCAATACTGACCCTCTGACAGTGCGGCACTCCCTCAGTACTGACCCTCTGACAGTGCGGCACTGCCTCAGTACTGACCCTCGGACAGTGCGGCACTTCCTCAGTACTGCCCCTCTGTCAGTGCGGCACTCCCTCAGTACTGACCCTCTGACAGTGCGTCACTCCCTCAGTACTGACTCTCTGACAGTGCCGCACTCCCTCAGTACTGACCCTCTGACAGTGCGGCACTCCCTCAGTACTGACTCTCTGACAGTGCGGCACTCCCTCAGTACTGACCGTCTGACAGTGCAGCACTCCCTCAGTACTGACCCTCTGACAGTGCGGCACTCCCTCAGTACTGACCCTCTGACAGTGCGGCACTCCCTCAGTACTGATCCTCTGACAGTGCAGCACTCCCTCAGTACTGACCGTCTGACAGTGCAGCACTCCCTCAGTACTGACCCTCTGACAGTGCGGCACTCCCTCAGTACTGACCCTCTGACAGTGCGGCACTCCCTCAGTACTGATCCTCTGACAGTGCAGCACTCCCTCAGTACTGACCGTCTGACAGTGCAGCACTCCCTCAGTACTGACCCTCTGACAGTGCAGCACTCCCTCAGTACTGACCCTCTGACAGTGCGGCACTCCCTCAGTACTGACCCTGTGACAGTGCGGCACTCCCTCAGTACTAAAAATTCAGCTTTGATTATGTGCCTAAATCTCTTGATTATTACTTTACCCAGAACCTTCTAACTCACATCTGGCGGGGTCCTGACTGAAGTAGCGTTTACACTTGTTCCTACTGGATGTCTTGCAATGGTGATGGTCACAATAACTGCAGCGAGTGGGGAGAACCAGTTCTATTTGCACCGGTGGATGTAGCTCCAGCAAAGCTGAACCAGGGGCTGGAACGAGCAGCTGAGAATCCTGCACCGACTGGCAGACCGTCCTCGAGTGTCCAATCAGTGACTGACTCCACAGGGTTTTACTGAAACCCAACCACTTTCTAGCAAAACCATCTCATAAAAAAATAATCACGATTCGATTATTTTATATTTTACCATTTTCATGCATTCAAAATTTAATGAGAAAGACTTGATCACTCTGACACTGGAACCAGACAGATCCAGCTGGCATCCGGACTCTGCATCCAGATCAGCTCGGCCAGGCACACCACATTGACTGGGAATATCGGACAATCCTTTCCCAAGTGC